>NW_015386376.1:807138-813687 GCF_001527695.2 Protobothrops mucrosquamatus | reverse complement strand
CACCCTTGTGGATACGCCCCGGCCCCACCCACCTCCCAAGCCACCATCCTAAGCCAGCATCCGCCCTCCCACACCTAGACCCGACCCAGTCCGCGCCCTGCCATCACGCAGCCGGGCAATCACACAGCCGGGCAATCGGCTGGACGTCCCTTCAGCCAGTCCCTCCGTCGCTTCGCGTTTGGACGGAGGCTTCATCCGGGCCCCTCCCCTCGAATCCTCTGTCGGGCCCTGTGAGGCGCAGAGTGATGACGTCAGACGAGAGCGGCGGCATCGGCGGCTGCGGCGGCATCGGCGGCTGCGGCGGCTGCGGCGGCGTCGCCGGAACGATGGGTCGGTCGGCTTTCCGGGACCGCGGCTCGGGCAAGGTAACCGGGGCGGTGGGAGGTAGGCCGTACGCGGCTGGATTGTTTAAGTTTAGAGTTTGGAGTTAGAGATATTAATATTTGTTTACTTGTATTTGAATAATAGCCTAGGTTTGGTTTGGGAAGTCCGGGGGGCGGGGGGATGGGATATAACATTGTGTAATATCTGTGATGTATTTCTTTTTTTTTTATGATGAAAACAATAAAATTTTATATTGGAAAAAAAAAATGTGTAATGATAGTGATGGAATAATATAGCAGATTAGTCCAACCACCTACATAGTCAATTGGAGCTCTCTTTCCCTTATTTTGACCTACAGAACTGTACATCTTCTCTATCAGAGCTGAAAAACAAGTGACTGATTATTCTACCATTGATCTAGGTCTCTTAGAAACCAGCCTGATTACTGTACTTTGTTCCAGTCAAAACTTACTATTAGCTGTGGTGGCGCAGTGGTTAAAATGCAGTATTGCAGCTATTTCTGCTGACTGCCAGAAGTTCGATTCTTACTGGCTCAAAGTTGACATAGCATTTCATCCTTCCGAAGGTGTAAAAAGAGGACCCCCCCAAATTGTTGGGGGCAATATGTTGACTCTGTAAACTGCTTAGAGAGGGCTGTAAAGCACTTTGAAGTGCTATTGCTATTGCTATTATTGGCAGCCTTATTAATCAGATCCAGTAGATTAATCAGATCCAGTTGTTTCAAATATATATTCCATTTTATGAAAGCAAGGATTCTTGATGTGATGGCAATTCTATCTGAAACAATAAAAAACCCACTCTTACACACTGGATCTGGGTCAACCTCAGGGCTTTTAAAAGAGGGCTGCATGACCAATAGATGGTTGTACAGAGTGAGAGTTTTCTATCTCTCTCTATTTCCTTCTAGTGGCTATTTGAAAATTTGCATCCCAGATCTAGTAGCTTGATATCAAGGTATCAGAGAGAGTCAGTGGTGGGGTTCAAATATGTGAACAACTGGTTCTCTGTATGGATGCCACTTCTGGAAGTCCATTCTGGGCCTGGGCAACAAAAAATTAGCTACCGATTCTGCCAAACTGGTGCGAACTGGCTGAACCCCACCACTGGAGAGAATCCTGGATCCAAGAACACTTCAAAAACTGCATAGCTGCTATTTTGGGAAGAAGATAAACATGCATAGCAGGCAGATTCATCATATTCTTAACTGTATGACTCCCCCCCCCCCTCCACAAGCACCTTTCTCTTGTTGGAAAGACATGTTCTCATAAGAAGTAATTTTTAGGCAATTTTCTTTAAGTCCTTGAATAATGAAGAAATAATTGAAAGGTCTTGAAAGGCACACTTCGCTTCTCCTAAATAAAGATGCTGTGAGTTTAGGAAAACAAACTGTAGTTTGAACTACAAATGCCAGGCTTTGATTGAGGCAGCCTATGATAGAAATGAACACAGGATTTGATTTGAAAACAGAGCCCTTTGATTTTATGCGGTAGCATTCAGGTAGCGTTTTCCTTTTCTCAAGCTGTTTATAAACTAAAATAATACAAAATGTCATAACCTCCAAGGATATTATTCCAAAGAAACTCTCCACCATTCATAAAACTGCTGGGTGAGAGATAAAAAAAAGTCTGTGCATGTTGAATATTTTTATTGTTTCTTAAGATAAAAGCCAGATATAAAATAAGTAACTAAATAAAATACACAGAATTTAATTTATCTATCTATCAAAAGTAAACTGGGGAAAAGATCTAGAAATAATTGTTATTTTCTAGTTGCTGGAAATGTTGTGCTTCAATAATAAAATGCAAGTCTTTACAAATCAAAATTCAGATGGAATCTTTCTTTGTTGTGATGCTATTGAAGCTGTCCAGGGTTAAGAATATAGGTCATCTTACAATGAAAGTTTATTGAAAGTTCAGCTTCTGGAGGAATAGAAAAATCCTACCTCTTCCCTTGTTATAATTAATATTTTAATTATGTTATTTTATATAAAAGCTTTAATTTTCCACATTCATTGGCAATAAGTTATTTACCTTCTCATTATGAGAACAAAAGCTATTAACCACAATTGATAAAGGCTGGCAAGATACTTCCTTAAGAAATTATGAGCATCAATAAAGGTTCATTTTAGAGTGCTGACATGAGCGAGATGTTTATTATTAACCACTGGAATGTTTTTATAGTATGCTGGAATATGTATTGAAATAATTTGAAGAGCCATTAAAATGGTACATAAACTAGATGTATGTAGTTATGTTACAAAGGTGCACACACAGTATACATATGTAACTTTAATTGGAATCAGTAAATTAGCCTTTATGCTAAATGACACTTTTGTTTTCTCAGTTTATTCATCCTGAACTTTTGTTAAATTAAGGAAATGGCAAGATAAGAAATCATTTAACAATTTATCTAAATACTAAAATTCTAGAAAATTTGAATGTTTCATGAAGATTTATATTTTGGTTTGTCCAAAGTTATTTATTTAGTTTTTTAAAATGGAGGCCTACATAAAATCATTAGTATACTTGGAAGAGGGACCAGAAGGAAGCTTGTGGTAGTAGGTTGGGCTGGAAAGTTGAGAAATATATATACAATGTGTGTGTGTGTGTGTGTGTGTGTGTGCATATATGTGTGTATACACATACATACAATGTATCAGCAGCACCAATACACTGTTTTTTATGTGTGGTGACCATGCTCACAGCCACCATTTTGAGTTTTTTACCTACCTGTGTGTATGTGTCCATCGCCCCCAGTCAGGAGATTCAAAACTTTTAGAGGACTTTTGTTTCTTCCAAATATAGCTAAAAGTTTTGCCTTGGTATAACAAAGCTTTCACACTGACTGCCTGTAGCTTTTTCTTTTTACAAAAACTACCTGTTTGGTTTGGAGGACAAAACCATGGTTACTCTAAGGCCAAATTCAAAGCCACATTCAGCTCTTTCTTCAGTCTGCTTATGTACCTCAAATATTTTTAGCATCCAGGTCTCCCAAGCTGTGAAGGTGTTGTGTTTCTAACAGACAAATAGGTCAATGGACAATTACATGTTTTTCTAAGCGCTGGAAAAATGCCGGCAGGGTTGTGGAAGTCTCTATGGGCTCCAGTATTTCCTGTGTTGTATCCAGAGGCTGGAATGATTCATTTGGCCTCCATTTTTAGCTCATTGGCACACTCAAAGTTAGCCAACAAAACAGAAAATCTGCTCTCAAATGCACTAACTGAGCCTTGAAGAGAGTGATTCCTTCCCATCATTAATGGAGATGAAGAAATTTCAAGTATTGCCAGGTTCTATGCCCATTTAGTATTCTAACCTTTTTTTATTTCTTCCTAAATTTGCCCAAGGAGGGGAAAAAATAAAAATAAATGCAAGTATCCTGGAATGGAACAGTTTTGGGAAGCTAAAGCTCAGAGATTTCTGATACTGGTAGAAAATGTGCTTGTGAAAATGAAAAAACTTTGTTCAAATATTTGTCTGCTTCTTCTTGTCCTGTTACTGTATCAGCAGCCATTAAGGGTATGCAGGGAAATCATAATTTTCCGTAGCATTATGGAATTGTTGAGGTTTCAGTCATTCTTCTCATTTATCCTAAAGTGGTTTGCCACACATTAATTTTTTTAAAAAATATCCGTAAGGTTTTACTTTAAATGAAGTTAGTAGCAAGGAAATGCTAACACCAAACCATAAGTTCTTTACTGTGTCAGAATTACAATGCATATTCTTAACAGTGCACCACAGAGGCAATTGTAGAGGTGAATATTTGTAGCTCAGGGTTCGGGGTCCTTAGTGCTCTTTGAACTTGGTTGTTTTCTTGCTCAGCTAGGTAATATTGTCAGTACTAGAATGGAGTACAGTTTGCTCTCTGATTATATATAACTGGCTTGCCCTGTCAGTCATGGTGGGGTCGTTCATGGTGATTCCTTGATTACGCTTCTGTTTACTATTTGTCTGAGTTGGTATTCCTTGTTTGGGGTATTGTTTATTGCTTGGCTGTTGGTCTAGTGCAGGGGTAGGCAACCTTGGCTCTTTTATGACTCATGGACTTCAACTCCCAGAATTCCTGAGCCAGCCATGCTGAGGGGAAAGGGAATGGTTTCCAAGCTGAGCCATGCTGGTTCAGGAATTTTGGGAGTTGAAGTCCACGAGTCATAAAAGAGCCAAGGTTGCCTACCCCCTCCCCGGTCTAGTGTTAATCTTGGTTTTAATCTCTGCTTTTCTGGGTGTTGATTGCTGGTGAGGAGCTATTTTGACCCTTTTGTTTCCTTTTTAGCTTTTTGATAATCTTATCTGAATAGTATATACATGTGGTTTATCTCCATGTATGATGTATCTATTGATGGTTGATTTGTCTGAGTGCATTTTTTTTATTTAGCTTGGTCTAGGATGGTCACAGTTTCCCAGTTGAAACTATGGTTCCCAATTTAAATAACATCCAAGATTTAAGATTGATTCCATAAGTCACCTTTCCATTAAAACCACAATTTTAACCTAATTGTTAAAAAGTCAGATAAGCGAACGCAGTCTTTTTCCCCCCTATTTTGTTATTTATTTTCCTCAAAGGTATCACTGCATCAAGGTGTAAAAGTTCTACTTTCTGTAAGTAACTCTCAGTTCTTCCTACTGAATGAAAAGTGAACAATTTTAATTTCAGTTAAGCAAGATGAGATGTTGTCACTGAAGTACATGGCAAAGCATCAGAGTCATCTTGACTTATACTGATAATATTGTCTGAAAAAAATTCAAAAGTGTTATAATGATGAGATAAACTTATTGGAGAGTTCAATAACTGACTATGTCACCAAGCAGAAAATTTGGAAACCATGCCTCACATTATTATTTTCTCTTAGATCTGTACTGTTTGAAAAACTAACCAGATTCCCAGTTTCTCCCTGATTAGTATGGTAAAGACTGCAAACTTTTCTGACAAAATATCTTTTATATCAAAATGGAAAATGCTGCTTTCATGTCTGAGATTACTTTAAAGGGCATTCAATAAGATAATGTGGCAAATCATCCTCAACTCCTACTCCTGGGGAGAATAATCATCTGTCCTAAATTATATTAAAAGCTCTGTCTACAGCCACATTAGAAAAAGACCTGAAACCTGACAGGAAAAAAAGAAAAAAGAAATCCCAATTTTGAAGTCAGAATAACTATGATTAAAGAGGCAAAATATATTGTTTTACAAGTCATATTCTAGAAAACCGTTCAGTCTCCTCCTGGAATATGCTGAATAATATAGAATTAACAATATTTTTGTAATTATGTAAAAACAGCCAGTCCAGTAGTCTGTAGTAGCCACACTTTATCACTAATCTGTGTTTGCTAGGAACAGCAGATTATGGCTAATGTAAAAAGAAAATCATTTTTACATACTGTGGAAATAATTGTACATATAAAAACTACAGAGTGCTTTCAGCAACTATCTTAAAACAAAAATAAACCTACATGGAAACTCAGATATTTTAAATATATAATGGGAGTGGAGGGTAGAATGGAAATGGAACAACAATAATTACAAACAAATATGTTTTGTTTAAATTTATTTCACTCACAGCATACTTGTTATATTGGCCATGCTAGAGTATGAAGGGAAGAAAATGAATGCATGTAAACTATACACTCTATTTCTAACATAGTTGTTACTGGAGATATTTGTTTTTCACTGTATTTCAATGCATATGTTTGTTATAAACATTTATGAGCAACAGTAATTGGGTGTAGTTTATTTCATGAAGAGAACATACAAAATAATTAAAAGATGTAAAACAATGTGTGTTGTAGGTAGGGAAATTTAAAAAAAAGTAACGTTTGCCTTTAATGTAGTTTATAGGTCAGAAAGAACATAAAGATCTCCGGACATTGCTTCTACTTAATCCTGATTCTTTTTTTTCCTTTTAAATCATATTTTCCTTTCTGTCAAATAACTAAGGAAAACCTTATTCATTAGTTGCCTTGTAAAGGGCTAGCTCAGCAACTGGAAAATATTTATGGAGAAAAAATGGATTTTTTTTACTGGTTTCTTGGTATTTTTCTTTCTCCAGAAACACTAAGAATGTTTCATGTTATTATACAAACATTTGAGGGAAAATCGGAATACAGACTGTGTATCCCAAGTGGAAGATGGTAAATATAATAGGCACAGCAGTGTTTCCAATCCTCTGGAGATTCTGTTTGAATCCTTTATCCACATTAAGCATTCTAG
>NW_015386376.1:784374-802975 GCF_001527695.2 Protobothrops mucrosquamatus | reverse complement strand
CCTCCAGGGCCCGCCGCAGATCACCCAGGTAGCCCAGCAGCGCCATGGCAGCCACGCCCTCTGCCCGTGCCCCGCAGCATCAACTGTGCGTTTTAGGCTGTGAGGGCAGAGTCTTGTCTACGCTGCCTAGCTGCCATGTCCTTGGCTGTGCTGCTCCGCGTGGGCCACGCTCGGGGGCGACTCTCCTCCAGGGGGGTTGCTGGTGAGGAGGGGGTTACGGGCAGAGCCAAGGCTGGGGCAACGGCCTGTGTGCCTATAGAGAAGGCTCCGAGTGCCGCCTCTGGCACCCGTGCCATAGGTTCGCCACCACTGGCCTATGCTATTCTGGAATGCAGGTAATTCTTGACTTGCAACCACAATGGCAACTGGGAAATTCATCATTAAGTGGTGTGGTTGTTAAGCAATACATCATGTGATCACAATTTGTGACCTACCCTGCTGTCTTCCCCACTGGCTTTGCAAATGGGGACCACGAGAGCCCGTTTTGATTGCCAAAGCACCCAGATCATGCTCATGTGCTTGGCTCAAGGACCAAGCAAAAGGAAGTCACTTTTTTCAGCATTGTCATAACTTTGAACAGTCACTAAATGAATGTTTACAAGTCGAGGACTTATAACTATTGTATATTGTATGCAATAAGGACTTTTGTACCTTTTTATTCTCATCCCTGTCTTAAGATTTTTATTCATGTATTGGTTTATTTCATTTCATTTATTTATCAAATTTATTTGTCACTCATCTCATGGTTCAGGTGACTCTGAGCGGCTTATATCAAGGCAAAACAGTCAATGATTATAAATATAAAAATGGATTCAAATTACAAAAAGTAAAACAAGGTAAAAAAAAAACCCCCAAGGGTTTGGAGGAGAAAGGTGGGATGCCTCCTCTGTTAGTGTACCAACCACCTCCAGTCAGCACCTTATCCTTTAGGATCCCATGCCAGTCAACATAGTGAGATTTTAAGGCTTTTCCTGAAGGCT
The DNA here is from genome assembly GCF_001527695.2 of Protobothrops mucrosquamatus. NCBI lineage: Eukaryota > Metazoa > Chordata > Lepidosauria > Squamata > Viperidae > Protobothrops > Protobothrops mucrosquamatus. Next base: position 801,995 of record NW_015386376.1, on the reverse strand, counting down.
AAAAGGGGGGGGGAATCCACCTGCACAAAGTGGGTAGGAACCTTAGTCTATCATGTATTTCATACTGTAGAGGCAGTGGGATTGTCCTCAAGGTGAAAATGTGGTTGAGTCCTCTTTAACATGGCATTGAGCACCATCTCAAGGTCTTTTCCTGCATTTCCAGAAGGTGAATTGTTCTGATAGAAACCTTTCTTCCAGGTACTGGAACCCTTGGGGGAGAACTCAGAAGCCCAGGCAAGCAGAACAGAGTGGCCATTTGGCTTGGCTTTGACAGATAAAGAGGCCTGCTGCTTTGTGAAGCAGCTTTGTGCAAACCTTTATCAAAGCAAAGATCCTCTTTAGAGCTTTGCAGAGCATATGTTTTTACTTTTTAAGTAAGCCTGACGGAGTATGCTAGCAACTGGAGGATTTAAAATATAACAAATAATTTCCAAAGAGAACTGCCACCAGGTGCTGCAAATATATTTAGTGATGCTTAAACAACTGCCATGGCTCCTGCTGTTCTTCAGAGCACAACTCTGAAGGACTGGCACTCATCCCTTAGGTAGGAATTACTGTAGCCTACTACAATAATATACAGCAGTGGTTCTCAACCTGTGGGTCGGGACCCCATTTGGGGTCGATCAACCATTTCACGGGGGTCGCCAAGCAAGGCTGTCCACCATTTTTTTTGTCCGCCATTTTTTTTGTCCGCCATTTTTCCCCTTTTCGGGCAGGTGCCTTACCTCCCTTGGGCTGGGCCAGCTGGTGGTCGGCCTGCTCCATCTCTGCCGCTTGCCAGCTACGCCTCGGCCGGCGCAGGGGGCAGAACCACGCATGCGTGGCGCTCCTGGGCAGGGAAAGTCCTCGACTTACGACCGGCTGGGTAGTCCTCGACTTACGACCGGTTTAGTCCTCGACTTACGACCGGTTGGGGTCATGGCATTAAAAAGGTTGAGAACCACTGATATACAGTGTAGTGACACTGCTCGTATCCTAATCAAAATCTGAAATAAGGCATGTGCCATGTGGAAATTGTGAAGAGATTCTGATGTCTCTCTGTAGAATATCCAACTGAACGGCATCTAAAGCCTTCCATCCCTTAAACTCTCAGAGCAGAGTGATATGGATATTACATTATGTCATGCCCTCATGTTTTACATGGTTTACATGATTTCCCCAGCCCCTCTGGTTTGAGATTTGTCTATTTTTACATAGTGTACAGCCTGTGTGGTGTTTTCTGTTACATTACCAAAAAGAAGCACTACGTTACCAGTTTTGGACTAATCAGACATAGGTAACTATGTGTTATTCAGTGGGGTTCAAACCCTTTACCGGGAACTGAAGTTAGAAATGGTTGCATTATGAATAATGTTATACAGTGCATTAGCTTTAAGAGCTGTAGAATAGCTGTATGACATTTTAACTCGGTGTGCTGCTTTCATTCTTTTGATTTAGCAGCCTTGTAATCCAATTAAATTAAATTAAATAACCCTTTCCAAAGAAGAATATCCGGCAGCCCCTTATATAGCTTTCTGGTACTGGAAAGCAATCTTTTGTCTTCAGTCAGCCAGCTGTAGGTTTGTAACCTGCCTTGAATCTGGTTTTATTGCTCCACTGGCTATCTGTTGTTTCATTCTTGCGATTGCTTCTGTTGTTTATTTCATTTTAGCACTACTAAAGAATTACTAATAGTAAAAAGGAATAAGTGGGAAAGGAATAGGAAACACTAGGATGAAATACAGACCTGAATTTCGGGAAGGCCTGTGCAAGCCATAAGCAGGGGGGGGGCAGGGGGGCTTATTTATTTATTTATTTATTTATTTATTATTTGAATTTATACCCCGCCCTTCTCCTTGCGGACTCAGGGCGGCTGACAGCCTGATAAAAACAACTACAACAATACCCCAAAAACTATCATTAAAACCAAGTTAAGATGAAATATTAAATTTGGCCTTATTAATTTTTAAAATTGCTTTTAAAACCCCACTAAAAATTTNTAGACTTGGCCATGTGCTTATATCATCCTTACAAAGTAAGCTAGGCTAAGGGACAGGGCATGTTGTATATAATATTGTTTAAAATGCCACCCATCACAACCTCTTTGACAAAGAAGAGACGAAAGATAATACTGTACTTCCTCACGCTGTTCCCCAACAGTGCAGATTGTTCCTCTAGCTCCTGTTCTGGACAGTCAGTACAGAACAGGCCACTTTGTGTAAAGTGCTTGGTAGGGCAGGAAAAGAACTCAGGAGATGTTGCAAGGTTGTATCCACCGATGGGGTCTAATCACCAACAAAATGGTGTCCCCCGGTGGAAGAACTTCCTCTAACTCAATGGTGGCAAACCTATGACATGTGTCCAAGGTGACTTGGCACAAAAATTTGTGTGACATGCCAGCATTCACTAACACCCGATGATAATTATTCTCAAAAACACTTCCTATTCTCGAGTGGATTTTGGGAGGCTTTGGAAGCTATGCAAGAATGGGGGTGCTCTTGTGCGACCTTGGAGACCTCCAAAAATTGTATGAGAATGGGCTGTGCTTTTACATGGTTTTCAGAGGCTGCAGAGGCCACAGAAGAGCATTCTCCAAAACTGCTTGAAGAATTAAGGCCTTGTGCAACCAGGAGCTACCTCAAGTAGGCCACCGAGGCCTGTCAACAGAAAGGGAACACACCCTGAAAATAAGAGGCAGGTAGCAGATCCAAGGGATCACACAAATGATTGTATCTTTTTTAAAAAATGAATATGTAAAAAATTGTTTCTCCTTTGTTCAGGTGAATGTGTGTGTGTTTGTGTGATATGCCAGCAGAGTCAAGTTAGGCATTTTCCAAATTTTTGACACACTGAGCCCAAAAGCTTTGCCATCACTGCTATAGTTGCTGCACTTTTTCTAAGTTTGCTGTGCTGGCCCTTTAAGGCAGATTTGGGGCATACGTATTCCCAGAGGCAAAGGATGAGCATAAGAGGAACCAGAAAGAGATATCTCCTGCGTATCTGGAAGTTATGTGGCGTAATGTGGGATGGGTCTCATGAGCAGCTCAAGATGAGCTATTTTCCCTGATTTGTGGCAGTTCCTGCATTTGGAAGCAGGGAGATTTCTATAGGAAGTTAAACTTGCTCCTTGCAGCTGATCTTCCTTCTGTGAAAAATCACTCCTGGTTCCTGAATAGTTTCCCAAATAACTGCACACAGGAGACCTGAACAATAGGCCCAATCACTTCCTTTATATTGAACTCCTTTCCCATGTGCAGAGTCCATTAACTGGTATTGTTCTCTTAAGGGTGGACTAGATGCTGCCTATCTGTTTGTATGTGTCGAAGAGAAAGGAAGAGAAAGGACAGCAATGCCAGTTGCAATCTGGATAATTCCCTACTTGCTAGCTAACAACGTTCCAGAAATTATCAAGATGCTTGCAGTTTACTTGATATATTGTATTAAAATAGTTTATAGGTTTGACTCATACATATTTTTGTTTGGGGAAAAGTTTGAATAATTAACTGTCATTGTCACAGCAGGTGCAGCATAGGACAGCTAAGCAGAATTGGACCTGCTTAATTCTCTAACCCCTAGGAAGTTTAAAATTTAAAAAAAATGAATTAAGTAATAGTAAATGATCTCTTGGTACAAAGTACCAAGAAAACAATACAAATAAGTCTAAAGTAGTCAAGAGGAATCAAATTCTACTCAAGGGACACTTGATTTACGATAGTGTTTCGATGAAAGAAAATACCAGGGATATTTTCTCTCTCTCCCTCTCTCTCTCTCTCTCCCTTCCTCTCCCTCCTTCCCTCTTTCCTTTATTTTCAGCACTTAGATTTTTCTAAATTTTGCACTAATTTTCTTTACAGGGAGGGTCTCAAAAATGTCAAGATAATGGCCACACTATGGGATTGAAGCTCTGTCCTGGCTTTAATTGTATGATTGTGGCCAGCATTTTGACTTTTGAATTCCATTTGAATTTTGACCACTCATTCAGCAATCATCTGAAGTCACAACGGTGCTGAAAAACGAGACTTGTGACTTGAAGGCTTCCAAGTTGCAGCTGTTGCAACATCCCCATAGTCATTTGATCGTGATTTGGGCATTTGACAACTGGCATGAATTATCGACAGTTGCAGCATCCCACAGTCATGTGATTGCCATTTGTAACCTTCAGAGCCAGCTTCTGGCTAGCAAAATCAATGGGAAATCCGGCAGGAAGTTGCAAGTCACAGATATTATGACATTCCACTTAAGGACCTGCAATGATTCACTTAATAACCACAACCAAAACTGAAGAACTGATGTTGTAAGCTGGTGTGATCACATGACATTGCACTTAACAACAATGCCCCACTTAGCAATTGTGCTTGGTAAGTGAGGACATTTTGTATCTCACTTAAATATTATAGAAATGTGTTTGAACTTGGCATACGGCAAACCTGGGCATTTTACAGCCTGCAGGCAGTGTTAGTCTGGCTTGCGGTGTTGGTGGTGTCAGTGTTGGGATGGGGCATCAACAGCATCACAGGCAGGGTGTTGGTATGGCATCAGCATTGGGATGGGTCAGCGGCAGCAGAGGGCAGGGCATCAGCAGGAGGGGGGCAGGGTGTTGGTAGCATCAGGGGAGGGACGGTGGTGGTGGGAGGTGGGAGCGGCAGCCCTCCACAACAGTCCCAGGTTGTCATGTGGCTCCTTCAGAAAATTAATTGCCCACCGCTGGCTTGAAGAGTCCTCAACTAATTTTTTTTTTTTTAAAAGGATGGCAAAATATCTCTGTGAAATTCAGAGTTCTGAAACCACAAATTATACTAATTGATTTAGTTAGCAAATGTATAACAACTTTATAGCAACTTTCTTTAGTTCCTCAAGGCATCAAAACATCTGGAAAATCAAGCGTAAACCATTATATTAGACTTACAAATATTCAGGAAACTTGGACATTTTTAAAATGAGAACTGTTTCAATTCAATTTGGAAAGGAAAAGTATCGTCCCCTCCCCTTCCCATGCTCCTGAATAGAATGGCAAAGGTTGTTAAAGGGCAGAGTGCTGTTTATGGCTTAGCAAATATCTTAAGCAAACATCACAAATCGGAAAGCAATTAAGAATGACAGGGATCATAATATAAACCCTTCTCAGAACTTTTTAGTACTCAGTAATCTGGACGAAGAAGTCTAGTTGAAGGCACCTCTGCTATAGACTGAGATCTGAATGGTGCAATATTGTCAAATGTGACTTACCTTAAATAAGAGGGAGATTTACTGTACTGTGGGCAGCTACACGTCATCCAGTTTAATAGTGGTCTGAAATTTCAGTGTAAACAGACATCCTGAAAAGGAGCTGAGTGGCCTAGTTTGTTTATGACAAAGCAGAGGCTATTATGTAGCTGTGAGGTTTTGAACCAGTTTCATATAAAATTTCAGATTCTCAATGAAGGTGTTATCTCTCCTGTGATCTTTCTTGGGTTTCAGATTTATACAATTCTGTCCCTTCAAAATCAGTCAGACCTCAATGAAAGTATTATGGGAAATGAATGAAAATAGGGCATTTTACTTCAATTTAAGGGCAGTTTTAGCAGCAGTTACAATGTGGAATGGACTCCACTAGGAGGGCAAAAGGCTCTATTTTCTAACCAGTTTTTTTTATTTAGACTAAATTACATTTCACGTTTCCATTGTTACAGTTCCTCAAACACTTACTAGAATAAGGTCCAATAAGTTGCAAAAGTTTGGAAACTAACATGCCCTCATTTGCGATCATTGTAAGCACATTATGATACAGCAATCAAGGCACTTGGGGTTACCAAAATATTCTGCAGAAGGTTAAAAAGTTCTTCGAGACAGCCTATCGTTGGTCCACTGCCAAATGTGGTGCTACAGACAAAACAGATGAAGCTGCCAAGTGCAAAGAAGCAAAAGCCTCTGACACACAGCATTGGAGGGCAGCCAAAATGTCATGTTCAAGGAGAAATTCTCCCGAAGATCTTTAAGAATCTGAAGTGCTTTTGGCCTCATGATGGAAATACTTCTCCACCCCATGCTCAAATAAAACATATATCACACTTGCAGACCTTCTTGGCTAGAGCTGATTCAGGAAATAGGAAGACCTATAAATTCAGCAAGAGAGAAATTCCCTGAGGGTGGGCTCCAGCAGAAATCCGAAAGCTCAGATGACTAAGCCTCTCTCTGATCCCTGTGAACGACCCAGATTGGACCTAGAAAAGACCTATAAAATCTGCAGTCAAGTGAGTTACTTGAAAGCCCATGTTTTAAATGGCTTTGTAAGTCAACATTCATATTTCAGGGATTCTCCACTATGACTCTAAGAAAACTCATTCTGTGAAATCACAGAGATTTCAAATAATATATTTTTTTCCCTGAAATAGCAGCCCTGGATCTAACTGCTTTGGAAAATAAACATATTTTTTAAAAATTGTTTTCTCAAAAATTAAAAGATAAATTGGATTGGGGAGTATCAGAATTTCTCAAGCCTAAAATAATTTTTGGATCCCAGAGAGAATAGGAACATTCAAAGTTCCAAAGCTCTGATAAATCAATTTAATTCTAAACAGATGGAAGTTCAATTATTGAATCCCCAGCCTTAGGTGAGTTAGAATTTATTCTAATTTGCTGCTTATAAAATAGTTACGTATCAATCAACCTACCATTTGGTCTCTAAAAGAACATGATAAAGAACACGATAAATCACCTGTGCAGCTAAGTTTGAAAATTGGCAAAATTTATCTCCCCAATGCAAAAGCTTGCGGCATGTAAATTTTGCATATTGTTTCTCTGCTGCTTTACTAAATGTTTTTATTCTTATGGTAAAGTAAAAATACTCCTCAAATTCTCCTAGTCTGAATTTCTTATGAGGATATGGAATTCTACACTGTTTAATTCACCTTTCTTAGATAAAATGTGGTAACAATTTAAAAAAAATGCAAGTATTTTTGGTGAAAATGTGGTTAAGAATTTACCTTTATTTGGTCTTTGCAACACAGGCCTTCTGTTTGTCCAGAGTTCTGTTTCTCCCAAATTTCAGTTTAAATAGGACAATTTCCTCAATAAATTTCAGAATGGAAAGAAAAAAAGATCTGTCTAGTTCACCAAGTTAGAAATCAAGTGATCATGAGTTCTAGTTCTGCCTTAGGCTCAAAGCCAACTGGATAACTTTGGGCCAGTCACTCCCTTTCAGCCCTAGGAAGGAGGCAGTGGCAAACTATTTCTGAAATTGTCGCAAAGAGAACTGGAGGAACTGTCCAGGCAAGGATCAAAAGTAGATACTGACTAGAAGGAACATATACGCAAACGCTCTTGATGTGTGGCTTTGCCAGCCTCTGCATTACTTATATGCTCATTAACCCCCCAAAATAATTGGTGTGTTTAATATAGAATTGCATCAAGATTCTTCCTTGTAGTCTTTGGGGATGTGTATGAACACTAAGTTAATGCATTTTTAGTTGCATTATGCTGAGATTAATGAAATGTCATCCATATAGCAACTCTTTGGAATACTATATTCTCAGCATTCACAGGCCTAAAGCAAAGGCCAAAATTGTCATACAGAGAATTTATTTGGGGAAAGCAAAAGGAAACAAGCCATGCTACTAAAAGACCAAGGATTGTGCTGTACATTAAATATCTATAATAGTCTGATTGTTATTTTTTCATTTACTTTTAAAACTCTCCGAGGATGTCTGTCGAGGCCTGAAATAAATGGGTCTTGGAGAACTTTTATTTTAATATCCATGAGAGCAAGCTCCTTGACCACTCATTTGCCATACATTTTTAAGATCCCCATGCTCTGCTGAGTTTCTGATGCATCACCTACTTCAGGAGAAGGCATGTCTTGTTGACTGCTGGAGCTTTTAGTTGCTTCTGTTTTATAACAAGCTTTGTCCATGATTGTTTGCTTGGCATTTTCAAGTTTGTTCAGAAAAACCAGCCAAACATTGAACAATGCCCAGAAAATCATGAAACTTGACAAAAGATGAAATAAAACAACAAGAAGAGAAAAACAGAATAAATGAAAGAAGCAAATCAAGTAAACCGACTATAATTACAGCCTATTTAAGAGAGCTTAAGATGGGGTGAGAAATTCATGAACAGCCTGCAGTCCCAAAACCCATTTTTGCAACCAAAACCACGAGTTAGCCCTCTCCATTTTATTCCACCCATTTGCCAAAAATAATTGCATAGGGATTTTAAGGAGATGTAAAATATCTCCCACAGACTGGGTGACTTAAACACAATTACAGATCAGATGGGGCCATTTAGGTAAATAAAATCAGACGCAAAAACAGAATGGAAGCCACCTACTTTCACAGTAGCATATCACACACGACATATGAGTGAGCTGTGTAACATACATAAAAGGCAGGTGCAATGAGCAAAATTATATTATCCAGGATCCTTTGGTCTGATCTCACTTAGAGTGTTGGATCCACTTTTAGAGAACGGAGATTATCTGTCCTGCTGATGCAGGAACCTTTTTAATATTGTTTACAATATTAAGTTTGTAAGAAAAAAGGCTTTGGAGAAACTTGTCTGGCAATACAAGTTGTTCATCAGGAAAGAAGCTACTGTGAAAGACAGTGGTTCCTTCTTTAACATACATTTTTAAAAGAGATTGGATAGCCACTTACCATGAGCAGGGGACTATCCTAGATGACTTAACTAAAGGAAGACTGCATTCATTGTTTGGAGTCTGTCTAGCACAGAAGCCCCCAACCTTTGGGACACTAGGGACCGGTTCCAAGGAGAGAGGTGTTTCTGTGGACCGGGGAGGGGGGCAACAAGCTGATTTCACAAGCTGCCTGCATCCCACAGAGGGGTCTTCGCTTGTTTGCATGGACCGGTTTTTGGGATGCCATAGCCCAGTACCGGTCCACTGCCCAGGGGTTGGGGACCTCTGATCTAGCATCACAACAGGTTGTTTTTTTTTAATCTTAAGGTTAAGATTAACACTTACAAGACATTAGAAATTCAGTTTAGGTTAAAAGATAAGCATTTTATGGCATTTGAAAAGAACCTATTTCAGAAACATAAATCAAATTTCAAAAGACACATGATTGCTATGGTTCCACTTCAATGCATAAAGGACAAAATTGTCCTTTTCACGATCAATGAGAAAACTCAGCAAAACGAAGGGTGAACGTTAGTATGGAAATACTGCTTTACAAATACACATTCTTTAGTGCCTTATTTTTTCTCTTGTAGAATAATCTGATGCATTATGAATGCCACCTGCTTATGTAAGATGAAACCCATTTCCATTACAAGAGCTTGATCATGATGTTACCATTGCCATTTTACTATAATCACCTGGTGAAGGAGGCATTTAGCCATGAGTAACACCTTAATGTTTCACTAAAATTATGTCAAGAGAAAATATCACCCATATGGCAGCTTACATCTTTAGCCTTGTACAAATATCAGGCTTAAAAACATTGATAATAGCTTTTTGTATTACTGGGAGCAAGTCTGAAAATGAAGAGAATTAAGATGTAGCTGTGGGTAATCTGTGAAAAATGCCCATGGCAACTAGCAGGTAAGTCAACACCTTTAGTTATATGCATCTCCCACTCTCTTCCCTCTTTGTTTTTTTGATAAATTATTTAAGGGGCTAAAACAATCTTTAGTCATATATAAAGAGAATGATCAGGAGCAAGATCAGATTAAGGACAGATTGTCATGGAGAAGATTGATCTTTGGGGTTGCTAAGAGTCAACATCAACTTGATAGCTCATAATCAGTCAATCAATGTGTATGTATACATGTATGTAGTCATGAAATATCATGCTAATAAATAGCCAGAAGGTTATTGCAGATACCCAGATCTGTGATATTCAAATGCTCAGGTGGACCAGCTTTTTTTTAAATCTGGAATTTCTGCATCATTAATTAGAAGGAACACAATTATAACACTTTCAGGACTGTCTGAGAAAAAACAACACTATTTGACTACCAATAGCAGGGCTGTCCCTCTTGCAATGGCAATCAAATAACTTTTTTAAAAGACAGCTAAAAGAAGAACATTGTTGTCAATACTACTTAGATTGTTTCCCTATTTTATTGAATGAGGGCATTTTGTATGTAAAATAAAGCATCCAATCCTATCCACCAATGCTATTGCCAGGTGCATACATAATAGCTGTTGACTCCAAATGAAAGTTTTATGATTTCCCCGGGAAGTTTAAGTAGTAAGTAGTAAGAGCAGCTTTCCAGAATACACATGGGCTATATGATGAACTCTTCTTTCTCCAGGGAGATTTTGCCAGTCAGGATCTGGTATCCATTTGCCAATCTCTAACATAATGGACCAGGGCGCATAAGAGAAATGCCTTCAATTTTACATTGTAACTTTATATGACAGATAGAATTTCCCAGTTAACACTTCCATGTATTTCATAGTGAACACAATTTGTACTGAGATAAATATGTTGGCATCAGAAGAAAATTCTGTTCTTCACAAAATCCCTCATCCTTGTACTTCTACACTTACATATTTTCAGATTCCATCTTTCTGCACTTTAGACTTTCAGATGATCATAAAATATAAACTGTGAGCTGCCAGTAACAGCGTCCCTGTATCTTTTCCTCATCCCCTAGTTCAAATGTAGGCCCTTTCTGGTCTTATTTTTATTTTTAAATACCAAATTTATGTGTTGGTATATGTTGGAAAAACAAATATATTATCCAGTAAAAAAATAAGAGCTGCAGCATTTGTGTTGGTGGATAAGACGTCTGTTCCCAACCAACCTTGCTCCCCCAATTGTTTGTCCATTTTCCTTTTTATCAGACTTCAGTTCTGCAATTATCTTATGGCATAAACCAATCTCATCCATTTTCTCATTGGCTTCAGTTGCAGGCAGCAGAATTAATGAAAAGGAAAAAAAAAGAAGGGGAAAAAAGGAAGTAACCAAGATACAGTCACAGCGAGTTTTTCAGAGATGAACAGCACTGCTTTCTTGTTCTCTTTCCCCCACTCAGTCTCTATAGCAAAGTTTCTCAACCTCAACAACTTTAAGCTAGCTGAGGAGTTCTGGAAGGTCCACCCATCCAGTGGTCTATAGAGTGGATGATGTTGGATGAGCAACTCAAGTACAACCACTTTAAAAAATCCTGAAGCTACACTGAAAGGGACCTAAATTATTCACTTCTTTGAGAGAACCCCATAATTGGTTCCCATCGTATTATCAACAATCTTCCCGGAAAGGAAATATTGGAAATTAGGTGACAGTACTCTAAAGCTGCTAATTCCAGAGAGAGAAAGCTTCTTCAAGGCAAATGGCAATAGGCTGTCACATTTTCTCTTAGCAGTTGGCATCTCTCAAGTTCATCAGAGTTTTCAAGCCCAAATGAAACCCAGGCACCCCATCAGCTTCTGCCTCTGATGAGTCAAGCTTGTATCGAATCTGAGTAACCATATCACAGGCATCAGGCAGCATCTCTTCCCATCCATCCATCCTTCATAGTATATGGACAACCTTAAACACAGCTTCTGGATAGGCAGAAATGTTTTATTTAGAACATTTCTATAGCCACCCATCTTATACCAAACTCTGGGCAGCTTGCAACCAAAAAATAAAGCAACATCTATCTACAATAACAAAATGGAAACCAAAAACCAAAACCATAGTTAAACTTTATTATACAGCATACAACAAGTTTGTCTCCCCATATTCTAGTGCTGGAAGGGGGGGAATCCAGAACTTGAGTGCTTTTTGAAAGGTTATATGTATTAAAACATACACTAACATTTGTTTTATATTCATTTTAGGACTTGTCCAAGCTTCTGTGGATAATTTCAGCTTCCACAAGGATATACTATTTTTTATAATGGGAACTACATGAATTATCTTAATGAAAGTTCAGCCAACAGGCTTGGATTACAACAACTAAGAAGCTTCACAGCCGTTTGCAAATGTTAAATGTACGCAAAGACATGGTGACCTAGATACTCAGAAAACAAAATAAGAAGCTTAACAGATTTCATTGTGAAGGTGTATGTACGGTTGGAATGTATGGAAAATTGTATGGAAAATTGTGAGTTTTAATCCTTTTATCTAGCTTATACGCAAATATTGTGCTTATGCTAAGCTCTAATGATTCATCCTTCAAGTCCTTGATTTATTTATAAATTGTATAATTCACAATATAGCTTTTGAACTTGAGCACAAGAGAAATTAGTAAATCAACACCAATTAAAACTGTCATGTTTTCATGTTGGCTACACTGAAGGTCTAAACTATAGACTTCATTTATTTCAAATTTCTCTTTGTTTCCCTTCAAGCTATCTATCTAGGAGATTTCTCCCAGTGACTCCTAAATATTAACAGGTTAATCTTCTCTCCTTTGGGTATTAGGAAAAAAGGAAAAGAAAACTTTGTTTTCCATTGAAATCTGATTTTCTTTTCAGGTTATATCACCATTTACTGATATAGCCATTCAAGCCTGAGAGCAGGTCAACATTTTGAGATAAGAAAACACTTAATTATGAAAGTACATATAGTCTTTCAACAGTTTTGCTGTTTTCACAATATCTCTATTATGCAAATGTAAACATAATATTAGTCCATGGCTCCAATCTTACTGTTATTTCCGAAGGGGAAAATTACACCACAATGCTTTGAGGCAATGATTTGTAAATATTTACTCTTATTCTTAACTTTAACTTCTGAATATCCTTGAAGCAACCCAATACTGTAAAGTTCTAAGTGAGAATCAGATTATTTCCTGCATAGAAGATAATCAGCTAAATGTAGCCTACACACCTCAAAATAAAACCTTTAAAAAATAAAGCAATTTCATCTTCATAGTATCAACATACTTGTTAAATCTGTAGAAAGATCATTAATTTTAATGCCAAGAAACTAATTAACTCTCAATATGAATCTACTATAAGTTAAGACTTGTCACATAAAACTATAAGATCCAGGCTGGATCAAAGGACCTATTTAAACCAGCATTCTCTTTTCCATTATGAGCACTTAGATCGTTATATAGTGCATTGGGTAAATTACTGTAATTTTGCAATGACTGTTACAAGGGTATTATCTAGCTAGTTTAGTCTGGTTCATGAAATTGATTCATGAAACCCTCTTCCTAGGGTGGACTATGCTGGAATAGTCATCCTCCCACGCCCTGCCCCCAGGATGATGGGGTCATGAAACCTCTAGTAGGAGGGTAATAGATAAGAACTGTATATCTCTAAAATCTGAGAGCTTCAATAAGATAGGCAAATACCACTTCTCTATCATTTCTCTTAGTCTTTTGTAGGATTGGCAAGAAGTGCCCTTGGAACAAAAAGAAGGCAGGAACATACTCTAATCCAGAGGTACTGGAAACTAAGGTAGAAGGAGAGGTACTGTTCTCATTGCCTAGAGACCTAAGAAGAAAGTTCCTGCTTTGGGGAATCATCTTTCAGTATGTTCCTTTTGCCAAACCTCCATTAGATTTGCTTAGTTTCTTCCTTGTTCAGGAACAATTGTTGGATAAAACTCTGTGTTGTTATCTTCCTGAATTAAAGAGGATCAGAATTATCAGCTACTCCAATGGTCTGCAAGAGAATTCATTTTTGACTGTAATTTTATCTGGATTAATATGTTGCGATGAAAGATTCAAATTTTACATTTATCAAAAACTATTTTGTACCTTTCCACATTTTTCTTTCTCTGCTCATCACAATCCAGCTTCTCCTTCGCATACAAGAGGTCCACACAACAAGCATCATCTCAAGACATAATCCATTCACTTGAATCAAAAGGAGACAGTTGGGTTTTCCCCCCCTCTTTCTATAGTTTTACAAGATCTGATAGTTCTGCAGTCAAAACTGTTGCTCCAGCTTTCAAACTGTTTGCCTGCCATCCCTGCTGAACCCTGAACTATACTGGCATGTCATAAGTTTCTTCTTGGCAAAGACGAGTTCAACTGTTAGCACTAGCAATAACAGTTAGACTTATATACAGCTTCACAGTGCTTTAGAGCCCTCTAAGCGGTTTACAAAGTCAGCATATTGCCCCCAACAATCTGGGTCCTCATTTTACCAATCTCAGAAGGATGGAAGGCTGAATCAACCTTGAGCCTGTCAGGATCGCACTGCTGGCAGTTGGCAGAATTAGCCTGCAATACTGCATTCTAACCACTGCACCACCACGGGTCTTAAAACTGTTGTATTCCTTATGAATGGTTTTGTTTTTATTTTACCCCTTTCCCATTTAAATTGATTATTTTGTTTTTATGCTGTTGTATACTGTTTTAATCTATCATTTGAATTTTGCATTTTAATTATTGAGTATAAACTACTTTGAGATTTGTAGTAAAGGGAAGTGGTAAATTAAATCAATAAATAAAGGCTTTCTTGAGAATTTTAAGTATAGCGAAAGGACCTGGGAGTTAAAATTAATGAGAGAGAGAGAGTGGAATAAAATTCCTTTTATATTTCTATATCAAAATATCAAGCAAGGGCTGGTAAAACTTTAAATGTATGGTGTAGGTTGGCTGTATTTCCTGTTTGCATTTTTAAAATATTCTTATATTGTTTTTCACTGCATTTTTAATTAAACTTATTTACTAGTTAATGCAGGCTGAAAAGTGTCTGCATGCAATTACTCAAGATGAGGGATCATCCAATAATGAGATAACAACAAAGGATAAATTAGTAATCTGTTTCGATCTCTTCAGTGACCCTTCAAGGGTCCAAGGACTACCGAATCCAATACTTCCCCTCCCTACTGTGGCACTTTACCTAATTCCAACTTTTCCTTTAGAGTTGCTGCAAAGGGATCATTAATCAGGAAGAAAGGAACTTCATGGAGACCTAGAATTAGCACCGTGTTGGCTGATTTCTGTTTATTCTCTTTATGTAAAATAACATTGGTCCTGAATTTCCCTCTCCACTTGTGATTCAGGTCTTAATCCAGAGATCTTCAAATTTGGCCCTTTTATGACCTGTGGACTTCAACTCCCGAAATTCTGGGAGTTGAAGTCCACAAGTCATAAAAGGGCCAAATTTGAAGACCCCTGTCTTAGTCAAAACTGATGGATGAGCATAGCACATACATGCATGCATGGACATACATGTATACATACACACATGTATTCATACACATACACACACACATAATCAGACAGAGCGAGCAAAAGCAAAGGAAACCTTACTCAAATTGGAATTTCATGGCATAGGTTTCAAAGATCACATTCAGTAAACCAGCTCTAATTAACAGTTCCTACTCTATGTGGGTAGTGTCTTCAAAATCAAATATGTGAATTATAACTATTTTTTTTAAAAAAAAAACCTGTGAAATTCACCAGCTTTCTCCAAACCAAAAATGTAGAGCAGCAGATGTGGAAAAGAACTGGGATTTTGGATCATCTCATAGAAGAAAAAGAAGACCTACTTTAGAAGGCAAAAATTAAAGGGAACATTCAACAAAACATAAAATGTATGGCTATTTTCATCAAACCATCAAACAGAACTAAAAGAGACAAAAAACAAACAAACCCTGACCATTTCATAATATGAAATGTGGAAAGTTTTCTTATTAAGTGAGTAATTTGATGCCACTTTCTATATTCACATTTCTCATCAAAACTATGTACTCATCAAGCAGAATCTTCAATCACACTTGAAACTAATTATTTCAAGAACTAATATTCACATTTAGTGAAAAATTACACAACCTTGCCCAATAAGCTATTCTTTAAAAACAATCATCCTAAAATTAAAATAGATGAGAACAGAGGAAATGCTACTCTGAGAATTTTGAAACATTAATTATTATCATCTTCATTATCTATAGGATATTTTTTTTTACCATATTTAACAGCAATCTCTTCAGATGTGTGATTTTTCAGAGAACATAATACTATTCCACTCATTTTACCAACTTATTTATTCTCTCTCTCTTATTCTCTTCTATTTTACTTGACAGAATCCAAAAGCACAAAAGGAAAAAGTAATGAATTACAGAATTTCATGCTTACCATGTTGATATTTAACTTTATATTCTGCGCTTCCGGCTCCAGTAGCACTCATTCACATACAGTATAGGCATCTAAGGACCCAGAGAATGAATAGGAGGAGTCCAAAACACAGCAACTTTGGCTCGCTGGAGTTTGGAAAGAAAATACACAATTCTCCCTGAAAAGGTTCTGAATTTCCAAGACCGAGGAAGGGATTGTATGCAATGATTTATAAGGCCTCCTCCATTAGATAAGGCCATTGGTTTTATAATTTATCAACTAAATTAACTTTGTGATAGAGCATCTGCTTACGTATCCAACCACTCAGGTTGGCAATTTTGACTTGTGTTTTGAAACGTCATGCTGAAAGCCTTTTCCATTAAAATTGTAAGTCAGCTTTGGGCTAGCTGCAACATATTGCCTTTTAAAAAGTATTATTATTAAATATTGTTTCAAAGGAAAGGACCAGTTTCCATAATCTGATAGATGTTTAAATGTAAATGGAACTGTGACTTAAGAGGAAAAAAAGGGAAAGTAGAAAGGCATGGAATTTTCTTTTCTGATTAAAGCAGCAAGTGAAGAGTATTATTTCTATCTGTTTTTCTTTTCCTTGGGAAACAGGATTGTTTTCTTTCCATCAAGGTGGGGAGCCTTAGGGAACTGTGGACTGTCAAGTTATTTTCTATTGATCATGTTTGGCTTGCATATGAAAACACAAAGAACATTGTGCTGATGCTGCCTGGTAAGAAAGCCAGCAGTATTAATAGGAATGCTCGTCATTCCAACCTCTGGTTTAATATGTCTTTCTTCTGCAAGTATATTTTGGGTAGAACTGCAAGCAGTGCCATACCTACCTACAAAGATCACCAGATCTAAACTGCAAAAAGCCAAATGACCATTGAAGGACAGCAAAGATATAACTTTGTATTTTTTATAAAGGTATAACTTCGTATTTCTGCACTCTAGATCCAGTAAGCTTGCTCCAGAGCAAGCAAAAAAGTGCTGGTACTGAGCCAGTTTTCATACCAAAAAGTACGGTAATTGGTCCAATATTTAAAATCAATTTTAAAAATGTACCTTTTTTTTCATTACAGCGTAAAAGTTGATATGGTGCTTCTCCAGAATCATTAAATCCTCTAGATATCATTAGAATTCAATCAGTCAGATTTAAAGTCCCATTCAGTCTAATAGTCTCTTCTAAATAGAACTGTGATATAAACATCAGTTGAGCAGAAAAGGAGGCTATGGAATGTGTTCTATTGTTAGTATGTCTAGTTTAACGAAGAGAAGGACGAGGGGGGACATGATAGCAGTGTTCCAATATCTCAGGGGCTGCCACAAAGAAGAGGGAGTCAAGCTATTCTCCAAAGTGCTTGAAGGCAGGACAAGAAGCAATGGATGGAAACTAACCAAAGAGAAGCAACCTAGAACTAAGGAGAAACTTCCTGACAGTGAGAACAATTAACCAGTGGAACAACCTGCTTCCAGAAGCGGTGAATGCTCCAACACTGGAGGTTTTTAAGAAGAGACTGGACAACCATTTGTCTGAAATGGTGTAGGGTTCCTGCCTGAGCAGGGGGTTGGACTCGATGACCTCCAAGGTCCCTTCCAACTTTATTATTATTATTATTATTATTATTATTATTATTATTATTATTATTATTATTATTATTATTATTATTATTATTATT
>NW_015386376.1:779745-783063 GCF_001527695.2 Protobothrops mucrosquamatus | reverse complement strand
CATCACTACTTCAGACAAGTAAGGAAGAGACATATTCCTCAACCCATTTCTAGGTTTTTTTCCATCCCGGAATGGCCAGGAAGGGGGAAAATTAAACTGACTGCTTAGAGGCATCTGTACAATGTCATCTTACCATTGTGCCGTGCACCATTTGCATAGCATGGCTGACTGCATGGAATGATTTTAATCTCAGGCAGATCTAGGGCTGGTTGGCACTAAATCTCCTAGATCCAGGATTCCTGTTCCATTCCAGCTTCCTTCTCTTAGTGATGGACTAAGGTGACTCATGAGAACAAGACTTCTGTGGAGGAGTCTGTATTTTCAAGCAACAAAATGTCTTAGGTTTGATCTCATTAAAATATTTAATAATTTTAGACCACGGGAAAGACTCTGCTGAAGACCATCAAGAACAATAGACAATGATGGACAAAGAGCTTAGCCTGCCATAGGACAGTTTCCTAAATTATAAATCTCGGACATTCTTCAGCAAAAAAAAAATAATGATGAAGTAGTAGATTTGGAAAAGAATTTCTTTATCTCTGGAGAATGGCTGTCAGTAAGATATTAACAGCACTAGGCTACGTGTTTAACTCAGACCTGTGTCTACACAAAATGATCTAAGACTTTGAATTTTGCCTTCTGGCTCTTTTCACATCTAAAGGTTGGGCTGTTCATCCAAGTAATATAATATTGACTGCTGGATACTGACAAACTGGCTCAAATACAAATGAACTAAGAAAACAGCAGGAGGAAAAGAAATGGGAATTCCCCAGTTACAGACAGAGTATAAAGAATTGTTTTCAAGAAGGAAGTAACCCTGGAAAAACAAACCATTAATACACTTAATGAAAATGATCGATTTCCACCTTAGTATTTTTAAAATACAATATAGTCTAAAGTAAGACAAGGCTCTTTTGTTACTTCTTTAATTTAAAAGAAGGTTATTCATGCTTTTTGAAGAAATCAGTGGCTGCTTGGGATCTCTTTCTTTAGTTGATACTTTATTATGTATTCCCCTATTAGTTCATTTTATCCTGTTTCCTAATTTTATTTATTGCAATGTAGTGAAGTATGAATTTAGACATGAATTTCTACAATATTTTTCTCAATATACGTAGTTTCAAACAAAATTAGATACAGTTTTAGAAAGAGAATTACATTGCCATATTTATAGAGAGCACAGCATCTCATAAATAAACATTATTTAGGATGGGGAAGGCAGTAGATAGTTAAGGGAAGTAGAAGATTAGGGAACAACAGTTTGGATATCGGAATTCTACTTGATGTTTCAGCAGACCAGAGAAGGCTCCATGATGCTCCAATTTTATCACTGGTGCCTTGCCAAGCAGGGCATTCTGATCTTCATTCTGCTAAAGCACCAGAAAGAGCAGTAATAGATACCTTGCCATATTTTAATATGTTCTGAGGATGAAAAGTGCAAAGATTCAATTTTTCAAATAGTCCTAGTAAATGCAACCAATTTATTTATCGCCATTTCTCATGAAAGCCAAAACCCAAGAAAACGTTTGCTTGACATTTGACATGATTTTTATTGCAATGAGTGTAAATGAATGCAATGAGTGCATTCCATGCTCCATATTATAGGGAAATAGTGGTGATGGAATTCAGAGACATTTTCATAATGTGCAATTCAGCACTTGGGAAGCCTTATCAGAATAGCTGATACAGTATTTCCATTTGTGATTTGGAACCATAATGTTAAAAGCAATCCATCCCTTTTAACATGGATCTCTCTGTGTTCTTGCTGGGCACAATCCACATCAGCTATGGTGGTGCTCACTTGAGATATCAAGAATTGGTGCGGTGCAATCTGTTGAAATTCAAAGCAGTAATAGCACCAAAAATATGGAGTTATGTGAATGAGGAACCAAAGGTTGTGTTTTTTTTTTATTTTTTGCTTCACTATTCTCTTCTTTTAAGGATGCCCTGCCCCTTGAGAATTGGGACTGCTTAATCCCAGAGAATAGAACATCTGAAGTTAGACATGAATCTCATGAGCTCTATTTATAAAAGGATAAGGCATTCCCATTAGCCATCATCAGTAATGATGAGCAACATCAGCTGGATGTTGGAGTAAGAGTAAAGTTAGTTTTCATTGATTTATATTTAAGTGAGATTAAAATTTAATGCATCACCCATTAATATGCTTAAGTATCATTAACATGCATTTGTCTCTTTTTCCTCTTCTGTCCCACTAAAAAAATACAATCTGGCAACAACTTTTGACAGACTTTACATGTCCTGAGGCAATCCAGACTAAGAGGAAGAGACAAAGTTCTCAAAGCCTGTTAAGAAGGCCATCTGAGCCAGGAACATAGGAGAGTTGGCAAGTAGATTTTATACTTTGCATCTACCATTATTTTCTACAATGATGTAAAGGTTTGGAGCTACTAATAACATTTAGCTAGAACAGCAATGCCAATAGGAGCACCAGATAGACAGAGCAAAAGTTTCTAAAAGACATCTTCACTGCTACCAGCTTTCAGGAGGCACATCGTGTTAATGTTTGATACCACTGATAGCATCTCATATTATGAAACAATTATTCTGAAAGGAAAGCCATCTGCTAAAAGATTAATTTGAATCACTGTAGGAATTATAAAGGCTAAACATATATCACTGAAGTGGGAAAAGAAATCCTCTGAAGAAGTAGCAGTATGCCTTTAGATCTTGTTCACATCTGCTACATAATAGCAATACTATTAGGAAAAGGTTTTATCCAAAACTTATCCCAGTTTTATTAACTAACCCTCCCTTCCACAATCTCTACAGCACATTCCATAAAGAAATGTTAGAGGATTCACATGCTGCGGTTCTTTTCTTAAATATGAATAAGCCAAAAAGGAAAATCTCAATACAAAGCTGAGATCTGAGCTGCAAAGTAGTTGTTTGTGGAAAGTACTGAATTATCAATTCATGGATGTTCTGTTATTGAACAATATGTAAATCCACAATAAAAACAGTGAGGTTTTTACTATTCTGACCTTGGTTGTTTGCTTGAAGATGTTTCATCACCCAACCGGGTAACAACATCAGTGCTAATAAGTGTGGGTTTTGCTCCCTATTTATATGTACTAATTTGCCCTGCTATTGTTGGTGGGGGGGTGATTCTCCTCCTTGGTAGCGCCATGATTAAGGTACTTTTTTCTGCTTGATTATTTGGTGTTAATGCCTGCTTATCTGAGTGTTGATTGCTAGTGAGGAGGTATTTTGGTCTTTTTGTTGCCTTCTTAGCTTTTTCATTGTCTCTTTTGAATGGTGTGTAAATGTGGTTTATCTCTATGCATCTATTGATGG
>NW_015386376.1:777129-778783 GCF_001527695.2 Protobothrops mucrosquamatus | reverse complement strand
GGGGGGGTGATTCTCCTCCTTGGTAGCGCCATGATTAAGGTACTTTTTTCTGCTTGATTATTTGGTGTTAATGCCTGCTTATCTGAGTGTTGATTGCTAGTGAGGAGGTATTTTGGTCTTTTTGTTGCCTTCTTAGCTTTTTCATTGTCTCTTTTGAATGGTGTGTAAATGTGGTTTATCTCTATGCATCTATTGATGGCTGATTTATCTGAATGTCAAACTTCCAGGAATTCCATAGCTGGTTTTGGATTTATCTGGGTCTAGGATGCTTACAATTTCCTGTCATGGCCAGAAAAATAAAGGGGATCATCAGCCTGGGGGGTTTTAGCTGGAAGATTTGCAGCAGAAAGAGCAGCATTGTCTAGCAACAAGGAGAGACAGTTATCACTGGACTCAGAAGGCAAAAAGGTGGAGCTAAGACTTCCACCCAATGCAAAGGCTCACTATGAGCTGAGGAAGGCAGAACAAAGGCACTCAGCAAGACTATTGGCAAGAAAGAATTGTGTCCAATCAAAGGAACAAATCAGAATCATGCCTCCCATATGTAAGGGAGCTGTGTTCTTCACAGATGTGTCGACAACTCTCCATTTACGTCATCATCATGGTCCTCAATTCCTTAGTTGCCTTCTTGTTTGTTTGAACCTTTTGCCAGAACTTTCTGTCTGAAAACTTTTTAGTAAAGGTAGAAAACTTACCTGTATGTCTGTGGTTTCCATGGGCTGGGACAACACATTCCCAGTTGAAACTGTGGTTATAGGTACTTTATATTTGATTTGTTTTGTCTTCCATTGAGTAAAATAATGGACTGTTTTTCATTGCCCAGAAGGATGGACTTGGGTATTACATAAATATGAAAACATAAAATCTGGCTATACTATCCCCATTGAACTGTATTGTGTGACTAAGCATACATGAAGTTAAATGGCCACCAGTAGTTTTATGTGTGAGGAGCAGAGCAATCAAATAGCCTATTTAACGATCAAATCCATTGCTTAATCACTGCATTAATACAAATGTTCCTTATTTCATTTAAGAACTCAAAATCATTCATAGTACTTGTCCCCTATTTGAAGACATGCTTTAATTTTCAACTATGAAATCCCAAATACGTTTTTTTTAAACAACATTCTCCAAATATGCCCGTATACCATTACTTAGTTAGCTCTAGGAAGCCAAGAAAAACATCTTTCAGATTTGACTTACCAGTAGTTCTTAACCTTCTTGGATTCAGTGAAATGTTGGAAGTCATGTAAATTATATCCATGTTAGCAGTACTGAGGCAAAAAGAAAGGATGCTTTTGGAAAAGGTGCAGAGAAAGGACCCAAATATTCCCTGCAGAGTTCCATGAGGACAAATGTGGTAGTCCTGAAACTTGCAAGGTTGTTTGAACACAGCAAAAGAAACCCATGCCTTGGGCTAAACTTAGCACTTTGTACTGTATTGGTTCACAGAACCTCAGAAGCCTGGAGAAGTAAAGTGTTGCCTAGAAAAAGGGCAATAAATATCAGATTAAAGCAATTATATAACCCCAAATCCCATTAATGAGAGATAAATATAATCAAGAAATGATCTTACTAATTATATTATATACAAACTGATCAAAATTTCCTATTGTCTGAAACAAACATATGGTGGGAGGAGAGTTCTTGGCAA
>NW_015386376.1:742348-776519 GCF_001527695.2 Protobothrops mucrosquamatus | reverse complement strand
ATATAATATAATATAATATAATATAATATAATATAATATAATATAATATAATATAATATAATATAATAATATAATATAATATAATATAATATAATATAATATAATATAATATAATATAATATAATATAATATAATATAATATAATATAATATAATATAATATAATATAATATAATATAATAATATAATATAATATAATAATATAATAATATAATATAATATAATATAATATAATAATATATACCCATGCCATGAATTAATTATGATAAAAGAGGAATGCCTTAACCAAATTTGTATTACTGATCTCTCGGAGATTTATTTACCACAGCTCATTCCAGCTGCACTATTTCTTCTGTCCCTAGCTTTATTTATATTCCCTATGGATTAAATTCCCATAGTGGGTAGGGGGAGGTCAGCTCCCATCTCAATGGAGCTACCCTGGGGTTTTTTGAAGATTTTTTTTAAATGTCATATATCAAAACACAAATACCACAGAGGAAATTTCAATGAACCAGCCAAAACAATGAGGGCTGAGATATTGGCTAACATTAAAAACCACAAGCCATAGCTGGTTGAGGTTTATTGTTTTATCTGGTAGAGCACAAATGGATTAGCACATTTTCCAGAAGGCTGACACAATATTTAGAACTGACTGCATGGAAATGACATTGATCTGAAGAATGGCAGCAATCTTCAGTTTTTTGTTTTAGTAGAAAATTTGAGGAAAAAATACATTAGAATTGAAGGATTCTTAAAAAGTGTTAAAATAAAACTTGAATTTCCAATTTCAGGCAGTTTCACCTGTTCCCATTAGTCTTCTATGTCTCCCTCCGCCCTTAACACATTGTTCAGAAAAGCTCATCTTGCCAGTCTACAAAATAGTTTTCCAGTCAAACAGATAACTGCAGGGAAGGAAAAATCCATGAATCTAGGATCTAGGCATATTTTTACCACCCATTATATCTAAAGGAGTCAACCTTGCATCTAAAAAACCCAAATGCCTAGACAATGCCAAAATTTCTCTCATGATATATCCAGTTCTGATGATTCAACCATTCTCTCTTATCTTGCATAGCTGTGCTGTTTTGTAAAAAAGGTAAAAGCCCTCACCTTGTTTCTTAATCAAGGGAGCCAGCATTGTCCGAAGACATTTCCATGGTCATATGGTCAACATGATTATATGCCGAGGCACATGGAATGCTATTACCTTCCCACCAAAGTGGTATGTATGTGTCTACTTGAATTTGCATGCTTTCGAACTACAGGATGAGCAGGAGTTGGGGCAAGTAACGGGACCTCACCCCATTGTGCAGTACTCGGGTCTCAAACCTGGGCTGCCAGCTTATTTATAACTACTTTGTTAGATTTGCTTAATCAGTGCCTTACGCATCATGAACTTTATATTCATTTAAATTCTGCACCAAGAAAAGTGAATTCTGCAAACTGCATGGATTATGCAGGCAGATCCCGTTTTTAAAATATATGGTATAATTTTGTTAAATGCAGAGGAAGAAAGCTGCAAGTCTATCTTTGACTACTAATCTAAATACCCTTCCAGTTTTATTTTGTTTCTGAGTGTTTAGTAGGCATTGGTGCAATAATGTTATTGCAATGAAGGAAGATTTATTTATAAAAAAATGAAACAGGGAGTCTCTAAAAGCTTCGGAACCACCTTCTCCTCCTCCTCCTCCTCCTCCTCTTCCTCCTCCTGTAAAAGTATGAACTATGCATATTACCTTTAACCCATACTGTACCATGCTTAGATTCCAGAGACTGTAGTCAGAGCAGCCATAGTTTATTGGCAGAATACAAAGTCTGCAGTTTGAAACTTCCAGGTTCACTTCTCAACATCTCCAGCTAAGAGTGGAGAAAACCTTGAATCTCGTAAAGGTCCTATCTCCTAGAACTTGTAAATAGAGCATTGTATAAGGCAACTTATATTGCTTCAGTTGTCCTTGGACAGGCATTCCAATAATGGTAGCTGGGACTGTAAGGAATAAGAGTCCAAGTACTATATAGAAACCAGAAATTTCTTCTCCCCAAAATATAGAAACGGAACACAGATTGTCTTTAGCATGAGACAGTATCAAATGAATCATTCTTGGTATCAGCACGATTCCCTTTGGAACCATAATGAATTTCCTACAATACTGGAGTGACAGTAGAGAACTTGATTGGTGTGTATGCACCATATTCAAAATGCCTGCCTGTAATTTACTCCTTATAAGGACATAAAGGATAACAGGTGGCATAATTTCATATATCTCTTTGAGGGACGTGGGCGATTCAGAACTGTGAAAAATAAATAAATAAAATTTCCAGGACCAGTTCCTACTCTTTTCTAGCAAAGGTGGGAATTATACTTTTTAAAATATAAGAAAAAAAAATGATGGCCCAGTGCATGTTTATACAATAAAGTCATGCCAAGTGCTTTATTAGAAGTGAAATGAAAGACTCCTGAACTAATACTAGAAAACAGATCCTTCTGTTACACCAGTCATTGAATTTAAGCTTGGGTTTACTTGTTTTTGGTGGGTGTATCCATTATTCCTATGTCATCTTTGGCAGATATATGTAAAAGCTCAGCATAAAATTTCCTGTAGCCTTGAAAAGAAAGTTCTGGCCAGATGAAGCAGCTCTCCCTAATAATATGACTTTATCCAGGATTCACAGCTTGAGAGACACTTGCCTTCATACTTTATTTGTCATAGGGAATATCAGTACTTACTATTTAAGTTGCTCCTGTCCTGTCAGCTTGACTCTAATCTGGCTTTAAAAGATCTTGACCTGACTGAAAGGCTTTGGCAACAGCTGGCAAATTATACAGTGTAAACTCCAAGCTATCACATCGTCTCTCCTTTGGGTTCCTGGATGGAACTTCCTGGAAATATATGTTTATGTGTGTGGATGTCTCTAGCTTGTATATATAATAACCCACATCCACACCCACACCCATACCCACCCACACCCAGAGAGAGAGGTAGGGGAGAAAGTGTGTGTTTATCTATCATATAAGTTTAAAGCACTAAATCATGAGTGTCAATTGTGTCACGTGATATATCGTGAATATCACGACATTTTGCCTTTGCGGAGCTGGGATGGGCATGGTCTGCACATGATGCATCCAGCCCGTGGGCTTCTAGTTTGACACCCCTGCACTAAATGCACATAAAAGAAACAGCTTCTTTTTTTAAAAAATAAATAAATAAACCTTGTTACTACTATATTCTAAGTACTATTGTATATGACAGGGGTCCCTAACCCCTGGTCCATGGACCGGCACCGGACTGTGGCATGCTACAAACTGGGCTACACAAATAAGAGAAGCCCCATTCACGGAATGCAGGCAGCACATGAAACCATGCCCCCTCTGGTCCATGGAAAACCTCTCTCCACAGAACCGGTCCTTGGTGCCCAAAAGGTTGGGGTCCTCTGTATATGACATATCTTTAACATGCTTATAATAGCACAGTCATAACTGTTAAGGCAATATTTCTCTCTCTCTTACTATTTCTCCCCATGACTTATTTCTTTTAATAAGAGCATTTCACCATTTTTCAAACAGAACTAGGGGTGGTTTTTTTTGTGTGTATGTGTATGTGTGTGCATGCTTGTTTTACTTTAGACACTATTCAAATTATGTCATAGATAAATAGATCTAGATCTATAAATCTATACATACATACATACATACATACATACATACATACATACATACATACATGCATACATACATACAGTATATATATATCAAAAGCTGGAAAGTATCTGGACTTCTCTTAATCTTTGAAATGGCCTGAAATGGACATATCTGCTAGGACCCATTCTGGTCTTCACAAAATGACCAAATATTTGTTAATGTTGGGAAATGGGTGATATAAAAGTTTAATAAATTATTATTAACTCTTCTTAATTATTGTTTCAAAGTTTGGGGTTGAATAGCACACTGAGTTGCTAGTTCTGCCAAGTTCAAGGAAATTCACCTGTGTCCCCCAAAAGTGAGCCAAGAGTTTTCTTGAAAGTTTGAATTTTGAATTTCTTTACCTATATCTCTATCTATCTCTCTATCTCTTTCTCTATCTATCTCTATATTGGCTGTTAATGTTTTCTGACAATATTTCCTGGCCTGTCACTTTGTTACTATGCCATAATGTTTGTTGGTTGTCACAATGCTGTAACAAAATTCCTCACCTTCATTCTCATAGCATGACAATTGCTGGCAAATTTCAACTCTTGAAACTTTCATCTCTGTCATCAGCATGAGAAGAACAGCTTGTATAAATCTTCCAATATTGAAGCACATCAATAATGTGACGTACACATTCCTGTGAAATGCCAAGCTTGACAGCAAATTCCTTTTGAGTCATCTGAAATTCATCAATCTTTCTCATGAGAAACTTGGTTGCTATCCCAAATAATCTGTCCTAATCAGCAATTTCCAGTTCACCATCTTTAGATTATTATTATTTTGGCTTAGCCATCTTCATAAACAAACTACATTTAGCAATCAATTAAAGGCAGTTTCTGCAGTCAAAAGTTCAATCATACCACATTGCTTAATGCGCACTGATAAGGAACTAACTCACCAAGGGTCTTAAGCTCAGGAACAATACCAAGGCAATCTTTTCTCACAGCATTTTCCCACCAATTACAGTAAAAGAAAGAACAAATGATAAAGAACATGTCAGAGCTCTTAGTGCCTCTGTACTGCCATCTGTTGGTGATATAAAACATTGGAGAAATGTTTCGTTAATTTGTTGTATAGGTAGTTCTGTACAGCAGGGCTTTTCAACCAGTGGTACGGGTACCACCTGTGGTACATTGGCACCTGCCAGGTGGTACGCGAGTATCCTAGAAAAATAGCAGGGGAGGAAAATGAGCTGAACCGGTGGCAGCACCACACAAGTCTGAGGGAGAGATGGCTGGAGCTGCAGGGATGTCAGGGCTCAGGGGAAGCGCCAGGATCAGCGCCGGGCTCCAGCTGGAGCTCGGCGCTGATCCTGGTGTTTCTGCTGAGTCCAGAAGTGCCAATCAGCTGGAATGTTGCAGCATCTCCAGGGTCTTGTGATTTACATTCAGATGCTTGGCAACTGATTCATATTTATGACGGTCACAGTGTCCCAGGGTCATGTGAAGCAACCAAAACCTGCTGCAACCCCTCCCAGCAGATGGGGGGGAATAAAAACCAAACACCCCCTATCCCCACCCCGCTGCCAATCCTCAACAGAAATGCTCACAACAATGAAAACCTCAGACAGGAGGAAGAGCCCCGCCAGGCGGGCAGGCAGGTGTCTTGCTCGGCTGTGCCTTGGGGGGCACTTTTTTCAGTGCCATTGTAACTTCAAACAGTCACTAAGCGAACTGTTGTAAGTTGAGGACTACCTGTACTTTATCACTTTTTTTGACACCTTGCTAGGCGACTGGTGGTACTCGGATATTGCCATATCCTAAAAGTGGTACAATGGGTGAAAAGGTTGAAAAGCCCTGCTGTACAGGTAGTCCTCAAATATGACCATAATGAAACCTGTCCATTATGGTCATGTGTTGCAGTAGTCGTTAGGTGAAATATGTCACCTAACGACCATCCCCTCCCTGCTCTCCCCAATGAAATGTAAAATGAACACGCAGGTTGTTAAGTGGAATGCAGGATTCCATTGGAGGCCTATCCTGGCCCTCCCAAGGCTTTTCGAACCCTAAAATGTCCCAAGCTCCACTTCCTTTTGGTGATTCTCCCCTCCCCTTTTTAGAAATAGTTTCTTAATTTGCAATAGTGATGAATATCTGTAGCTCGGGTGTAGGATGAGGGCGAAGGTTTGTTCTCCAAGCTTGTGTGGGTTGGTTTTCGAACGTTTCCTTACCAGGCTAGGTAACATCTTCAGCAGAGTTTATAAAACCATTCTGTTTATAAGGGTTTCGTGTGGTCAGTAGGTCTTCTAAGGGTGAGGTCACATCAGGTGACCTGATGTGGGGACCCTTACCTGCATGACCTCAACATCACAAGATCTTCAGTACTGACCACATGAACCCCTTATAAACAAAAAGACACTGACACTGGCATCCCCTAAACCAGGGGTAGGCAACCTTGGCTCTTTTATGCCTCGTGGACTTCAACTCCCAGAATTCCTGAGCCCAGCCATGCTGGATCAGGAATTCTGGGAGTTGAAGTCCACGAGGCATAAAAGAGCCAAGGTTGCCTACCCCTGGTTTAAACTCTGCTAAAGATGTTAACTAGCCTGGTAACGAAATGTTCGGAAACCAACCCACACAAGCTCAGAGAACAAATCTTCACCTTCAGTTTCTTATTTTTCAGATCCCAGTTTAGGAACATTTTCTTTTTCGAATGAATTGTTCATGACATTCTACTTATACAATTCAACTATTTAAGAACTGAACAAACAGTGATAAATGGTTACATTATAACAATTTGAAACATAATCAGTAATTATTAGTTTCCTTTACATGACTGTTTAAATTAAAAGCCAGAATATGTTCACTGACATCTCCTTATATGTTTAATCTTAATTAAGGGACTGTAGACAGGAAATTGCTATGCATTTAAATTAGTATAAGAGGATTTTGTATAGCAACGGGAGATTGGAGGCTGGCAAGGAATTCTGAGGTTGTTTTTATTTAAGTAATAAATAAATATGGGATCGCAGCTATGCAGCAAAATTCAGCTGCATTTTTGTTTGCAGCTTAAATCTGTGTCAATTAATAAATATCATTATAAATATAAGCAGATATTTCTTTTTTTCTTTTTAAATCTGATATTCCCCAAAACTGGAATATATTTCCATAGCCTTGAAATGAACAAGTCAAATGTTCTCTTATGGGAGAGTCCATTCAGATAAGCAATTGCTTGACTATCTAAGAGGACAGATAGTTCGGGCTTGAAGACAGCTCAAGCAATCTTTGGAGAGTCTTGATCATCAGAATGTTTAACACCATCCTTTGGAGCTTCTATGATCAATCTATCCACAGGTTTCTTAAGGCATCATTCACTGATTCCAACTTAGACTTGGGTTATGTAAAGTCTGCTTCAACTCAGGCTCAAACCCTAGTGAGTTACCTATGCACATGTATGTACTGGCATCCTGGGAAGGAAGGCAAGATCTTGCTTATGCCTACAAGAAGGTGTATGATCAGCCCTGGGATTTCCTGATGTTCTCCCATCCGTATATTAAGTCTAATCCTGCTTAGTTTTTTTTATATCAGCCAAGACTGATCATGTTTTGCTACTTAGCTGGGTTTATTGTCTGATGTGCAATTTGTATACAAAAGTTTTGAAAAACTGAGCAAACCATTTTTCCAGATACAATAGCAGTCTTACAAAGCTTCTCTATTTCCCACCATCCTCTCAATCTGATCTTCAGTCAATGGCAAACAAATATTTAGGAAGTTGGTTGAAATATTGTTATTAACTGCATTACCAACTTACAATTATAAAATACCATATTACTTAACCAGTGTTAGCAGAACAACATTATTCATTCAAGTCTTACTAGAAAAGCAGCATTATCCATATAGTAGATCCAATCCATATAGTATTGCATTTGACAAAGTAGACCACAATCTACTGCTTGGTAAACTACAAATAGGTGGAATAGACAACATCCCCACCAGATGGATTTGTAGCTGGCTGACAAACCGTAATCAACAAGTAGTCCTCAATGGTAGTACATCCACATAGAGAGAAGTTAGCAGTGGGGTACCACAAGGCTCCATCTTAGGCCCAGTACTCTTCAATATCTTCATCAATGACTTAGCTGAGGGATAGAAGGGGAACTCATCAAATTTGCAGATGACACTAACTGGCAGGAATAGCCAACACTCCAGAAGACCAACTAAGGATCCAAAAAGATCTTGACAAACTTGAACAATGGGCCTATCCAACAAAATGAGTTTTAATGTGGAGAAAAGCAAAGTTTTACATTTAGGCAGGAAAAATCAAAGGTTTAAGTACAAATTAGGCGAGACCTGGCTCAAAAACAGCAACTGTGAGAGAGACCTTGGCGTCCTAGTGGACAATCACTTGACTATGAGCCAGCAGTATGCAGCAGCAGCCAAAAAAGCTAATACAATCATGGGTTGTATAAACAGAGGCATAGAATCAAGATCAAGCAAAGTATTAGTACCGCTTTATAAAACCCTAGTGAGACCACACCTGGAATACTGCAACCAATTTTGATAATCATACTACAAAAAATATGTTGAGACTTTGGAAAAAGTACAGAGAAGAGCAACTAAGATAATCAAAGGTCTAAAAAATATGAAGAACAGCTGCAGGATTTGGGTTTTGCTAGTCTAAAGGAAAGGAGAAATAGGGGTGACATGATAGCAGTATTCCAGTATTTGAGGGGCTGCCACAAAGAAGAGGGGGGCAAATTATTCTCCAGTGCACCAGAGAGCAGGACAAGAAACAATGGTTGGAAACTGATCAAAGAGAGAAGCAACCTGGAATTAAGGAGAAACTTCCTGACAGTGAGGACAATTAACCAGCTTGCCTTCAGTGCCTCCATCACTAGAGGTTTTTAAGAAGAGACTGGACAGTCACTTATCTGAGATGGTACAGGTTCTCCTGCTTGAGCAGGGGCTGGACTAGAAGACCTCCAAGGTCCCTTCCAGCTCTATTCTATTCTATTCTATTCTATTCTATTCTATTCTATTCTATTCTATTCTATTCTATTCTATTCTATTCTAGACTTACGCAAAGCAGAGTTAACTCTAGATCAAAATTGTTACTTCAAGGAGATGTAGCACTGTTTAAATTACTTCTTTTATGCTCTTTATCACAGTATAGGGCAATTCCGACTCCTCAGCAAGTTCCCAGTTGTTTAACGTGCCAAGCAGACATCTAATAAAGCAAAAACAAATCTAGTGCCAAAGGTTTGTTCTTCTGAAGGCACTGAAATAAATGAGTCAAAATAAACAACAGAGGAATAATTTGACAACGGATAAGGCTCACAAGTGTTGACTTTTCGGCATCTTACCAAAAGATTGTCAAGATTGAGTCATCACTTTACATCCAATAAAATCAGGGGGCTAAGGAATTGCAGGAAACAGAAGTACCTACAAAAGGAAACTTCAAAAAGAAAACTCCTAAAATCAAAGGAACTTCTTAATAAAGATTGGGTGCTAGTATTATCCATTTATAGACACTGAAAAGGCAGTTGGATAGAAATGTATAGGCTTGGAAAAGGCAGTCTCTGGCTCTTCTTCTTTTTGATGGATGTAGACATTAACCTCCTCCTCCTCCTCCTCCTCCTCCTCCCCCTCCTCCTCCTGTGAGCATCATTGTCCAACATTGTCCAAAGCTCTTTCCAGGGATATCTGAAACTATAGTTTTAAAATATGTAGCAACCAGGCTACTCTCATACATCTAAAATGCTGCAATTACTCTCTGAAATATAAGTGGAGGAATAATATTATTTTAACATTTATCAGACCACAATATCTAGTAAACCTAGATTCCTTACATGTACCTCTGAGTTATCATTAAGATTACTGTTTGCCCCCATCATAGCTCCCTAAAAGTAGAGAAATTGAAGAAGAGAATGAAATTGAATTTCATTTATTTATATGTTAGCAGAAAATTATCAGCCGAGAATGAATTAAACTAATTCTTCTGTAGACCAGCAGATGGTCCACATTTCAGGCTGCATTCTACCATTAATTTCATTATTTTTCTTTTAGTTTTTCATTGTAATAGTACTAATGTTTTAACGCCCGTGTTTTAAAATAAAGTTTTTAATTTTTT
This sequence comes from Protobothrops mucrosquamatus, assembly GCF_001527695.2. Lineage (NCBI taxonomy): Eukaryota > Metazoa > Chordata > Lepidosauria > Squamata > Viperidae > Protobothrops > Protobothrops mucrosquamatus. The sequence continues at coordinate 766,763 of NW_015386376.1, read as the reverse complement.
AAAACAAGCAAGCAACATAGGGATCCCTAGTAGTTTAATTTTTCATTTTTCTTGGACATCACTGTGGAAAATTTACCAAGGAGAGTTGACGGAAGGAAAAATAGTATTTAGTCTGAATCACAAAATTATTTATATGAAAATTTATAAAAGTACAATTTAGCTTTCAATCATATGACCAAAGGATTCCTCTGAGACAGGAATTGGACTCTGACCTTGGTGGGGAAAATTTTATATTGAATTTATTTCCTACAACCTAGCCAGCGGCCCAGATTGAAGTTCAAAAAATTTCTGTGAAGGATCCAGATGCTTATCTACAAGCTGAGAAAAAAAAAAATTGGGGGGGGGGAGAGAGGAAAAGGCAAAGAAAAGAAATAGGCACACACTTCTCACCTCATCTCTTCTATCCTGATGGCAAGGCCAAGGAGACAGTGGAACCGTGAAGTTGGAATGCTCAAGAAGTAAGATTGGCTAATTAATAGGAAAAATAAACCCCTACTCAACTTAAAATGTTTCACTGAATAAATAAAGCACTAATTGATATGTATTACATTCCAGTGACAAATGATCATTTGTTACTACAGTACCTTCTGGAGCTAAACATGAGTTGACATGAATAATAAAGATTTTTATGAGCATGAACTAAGCACTTTCAAGCTCATTAAACTGAGCAGGAAGTAGTTAAGGACCTCCCTAACCTTTCTGTGCGCACTTTCTATGTTAACAGCTTTCAGAGAAGCAACAATGTAGGGCTGTTGCAGCAAGCCAAAAAGCATTCAGATAACACTGCTTTCAAATGCAGGATTACCAGGCTAATTGTTTGATTGGCATGTTCTCCAATGTATTTTTAGATTTGCTTTAGGTATTTTCTTTTCTGCCCATTCAAAAAGAAAGTTCCATCAAAGCTTTTTAGTTAGAAGAATGTGAAGAAGAATGCTAGCTTTTCATGGCTAAGAGCTGTTCAAGGTTGCTAGGTTCTCTGTAAAAGGCCAGGCAGCTCTATACAAAGTTCAGTAGTGATAAATCAGTGGGACTAAACAAGACCGGTGGAAGAAAGAAGTTTTCCTATTCCCACCAACCGTTCTGAAAGTCTTTGTTTTTTCCTCTATGAGAAAGCAATGATCTGTCAGCAGCATTGTTTGTTGTGTTCCCTTTATTCTTGGGGATCCTACATAAAATAGCTGGAAAGGGGGAAGGAAAACACGTCAGGGAATGAGGGGTCCCTGGATTACTGGATATGGGCGTTTATATGTGGAGTTAGGAAGGAGTGTGCAATCCTGATCCAGCCAACAAAATTGCTTTTGAGGATTGCAAGTTTCTGCTTTCACATTAGTGATTTTCTCCTCATCCTCATAGAAAAATAGCACTATTCAGAGGACTGTGATAACATCTTTTAATGTTGTGACTAAAGGGAGCCCACCCTTCACCCAGATAGATTCAAACTGTTATTCTACAAAAACATGCCAAAGAGGGTTTTCAACAGGGGCAATTACATCAGATTCATACAAGGCACTGAGTTTATCTACAATTATAACAATGAAATTTACAAATACTATTCCGTAACAAAATAAAATAGTTCCAGTTCTGCTGCCAGCTGATGAAGGAAAAATTAATCTTCCAACTCTGGATTTGGAATGTGAAAATACTCTGAAAATCCAAAACTTATCACAGCAAGCACCGTTCAAATGATAAGCTTTTTTCAAATGATTGAGAAAGATAGGAAGAGACTGGAAACCAAGTCCTGTGAAGCATGATCAAAGAAACCTTGTATGTTTAATATGTAGAATAAAAGATGGAGGAGTGAAAAAATAGTGATTTTCAGATTTATAAACGGTTTTATTATAGAGGAAAGAGTGAACATATTCTTGGTCGCCTCAGTGGGTAGGACTAAAACCAGTGAGTGAAAATACTGGGAAACAGATTCAGATTAGATTTTAAAACAAAATTTCTGTTGATCAGTGGAATAGTTTGCCTCATAAAGTGGTATATTCCCCATGCTCTGAAAGTCATGAAGCTGGGTAGTCATCCATCCAAAATACTTTATCAGATGCTAGATCAGATAGGAGATTGGACTAAATAATCTATAAATTCCCTTCAAACATTATTATTGTTTGCTTCTAAGTGTCAGGATGCTGGTATGTGGACATAAGGAAGGAGATGTGAGTGCACCGTTAATCTTCACATTTCGGTATTTGGAACAAAGGTTAAAAGTGAAGCCAAGTGCATATAAGGCCACCAGATGTGACTTTGCCTGCACATTTTAATTCTTCTTCCCTTTAAAACCAGACATGCTTCCACAAATAATTCCAATTTCTGTCAATCTTTCTTGCATTTAACCCACCAAAGCTTTAGTTGAAGACAATTCAAACAATATTTCCAAAATAGTGTTTTGTTTAAATGTTTCAGTTTCCCTCAAGGCAATTCTAAAAATCACTGCCTTCCATTTTAACATCAAGCACATGGCAACCTTGAGTGGGGAAGTTTGCCACAAGTCATGGCATAATTGCTAGAATGCTCTATAGAGAATATTTGGTACATTGTTTGCTCTAATCTTTAGGAACCTTACTTTTAAAAAGAGAGTGAGCGAGAGAGAGAGAGAGGCAGATGCTATATTTATGCCAAAAATGATATTTTAAAAGGAGACTTTTGGCATGGTGCTTGACAAGATGAATTCTCATGGAAAGAGCAATTTACAATGCAGGCGAAATTCCAACAAAAAATTTTTTAGATGTAGTTGTTTATGGCTTTGGACATCAATAGATAATTTTATTTGTTGTTTAATGTATAATTTCCAGAAAGAAACAGCGTGTAAATATTTATACTAGAAAACTTTGTTTAAGGGAAAACCTGGACAATGTATCCATGCAGCTTATTCTCAATTTGAGTTTACTGTTGTTTATACTATTGAGATAAATTAATCTAGGATCAGGTATTAGCAATGAAAAATTAGACAAACATTGGGATTCAAAACATTGGAAGAAGTCTATTGCTTTGTCTGGAAATGTCTTTCCTTCGCCAGTATATGGAAAATAGATACTTTAGCAGATGCTCTGAAGAACTGAGGAAAAATGTAGTTTACAATAATGGGAATGAAACTTCTGGAAAACAATAGCATTTCTAACCTTCAATAAACTCACCTGCTGCACAGGTGTCCTCAGAAAAATATGAACCTCTCAAAGTATCTTCCTTTTCACTGGTTAAAAATCTTCTGAGCCTATGAGACCAATTCCACTTCACACAAAGAGTAAAAAAGAAATAGTCCGCTATTCAAAATCATGTAGACATTCTAAAGGATTGGGAAAGCTGCTGCACTGAAGGTACAGGTTTAAGGGATAGGCAGCATATTAATTTAAGAAGTAATAAAATAAAATAACGTGTTAAGATTTTATTCTATCCAGAATATCTTGGGTGGGCTTTTCTGGCGAAGATGTCTTCATCAACTGAAATGGGGGACAAGAAAGCAAAGGTAACTCAGAGACGATCTAATGTCAGAACATGGGGTCCACCAGCATTCAGAAAGGATTGCCCAATATCAGAAAGGTTGTTGAAGGAATACGGTATGGGCTTGATCAGGAGGCAGTAAATACCCCAGATTTAATCCAGCTCTCGAACTGATGTAACAATCTCCCCTCTAACTGCAAACACTGGAGAACTGAGAACCATAAAATTAGGTTCTCTGAGACCCACTGATTTGAGAAACGTTGCATTGAGCCAATTGGAATTTATTGTGTATTTTATAATTACTACATAATCTGGAATTATTTCCAAGTTTGGAATTTACTTTGGAGTAAACATGCAGTACAGAAAATTAACAAATTGTTAAGCTTTTGGGCTTATGGTTTTTGGTTACCGACTTCTTCTGGCTGCCCTTGCTTCCTGCCCTGAAGAGGGAGGAGTTATCTCATGAGATCTACCCTCAGGCCTGTTGAAGCATGGGAAACGAGGAAGCTGTAGATTACTGGAAGGAGATTTTATTGCTGGCAGTAAAAGGCAAATTAGTTGCAGACAGGCATGTAAAGCAAGAAGTCTCAGAATTTTAGACACACACACACACAAGCCTTAAAAGTAATAACTTTTTTATTACGTTGATGAATGGCTAAAAAGAATACTACTTTAATTTTCAATGTAGTGCTAGAATACAGCCCTTTATATTAGTCGAACTAATGTATCTGGTAAATGTGTTATATTCAAATGACTACTGTTATATTTCTTCTTCCTCCTCCTCCTTCTCCGCTCTCATACACACACATTCACTAACTGATGTATAGATATATATGATTACATTAGCACTCAGCACAGCAATAAGTACTGAATTATCCAATTCTGTGCTGAAAGCTGCTTACTGTAAGGGCAATCTTGAAATCTTCTTTCTTGATGTCTGTTGTAGATAATTTACTCCAGAGGTGACTCAGCATCCTTTGGTGTGGCACCACCCTCTAGAGCTGATAGAGTAGTGCATCAAAATGTATATAAAACACAGTGTCATAAATAATGGTCTTGACCTCATTCTTTTTACTGGTATGTTTTACTTTCTATCCTGAAGTGCCTTTTGCTATTTTCCGCTGATCATTTTTTACAATTAACAAAAGCATTACAACAACTTTTTTTTTTAAAGGATTTTTCACTTGGAACCCGAGCATAATAAATCATTCTCATGGGAGGCTATAAAAGTCTGTTTCTGTAATGTATTAATGTTTGCTCCCATGAAAGTGTTGTGTAACTTAGGAACATCCACAATCAAATGGAACTGTAGGCAGGCCATAACCCAATTAGGTCCCCCAACACTACCACTACAGAAGGTTAGCATCTGAAATAGGAAGAGGCTTTTTCTTTTCTTTCTTTTCTTTTTTCTCATTTTTGGATTTCAGCTATTCCCCTTCCAGAAATCAATTTTGGAAGCCCAGAACGTGACAGTTACAAGAGAGAGAAGGAACTTCTGAAAATGACCCCTCCTTATTTCTTGATGGAAAAGGATAATTCAGATCTGATCGCAAGCTAATGAAACAGAATCCTTTATATTTTATTGATTGATTGATTCAGATATGCCTATTACTAGAAAATACAAAATTCTTCAAAGTAGTTTGAGGAAAAAGTGAGGGCATACCCTTATATTTTTGGCGACAGTGCAATGGCTGAGCGGTTAAGACTCTGGGCTTGTCAGCTGGAAGACTGACAGCCCGGGTTTAAGATCTGAGTACCACGTGACAGGATAAGTTTCTGTTCTCAGCTTATCTCCTGCCAACCTAGCAGTTTGAAAGCATGCAAATACTAATGGATAAATTGGTACTGTACTGCATTCGGTACTTTCATTCTGGCCACATGATGAGGGAAGCGTGTCTCAGACATTGCAGGCTCCCTTGGCTGAGAATTGGAGATGAGCGCCACTTGCTTGAGTCGGTCACGATTGGATAGGGAAAACCTTTAACCCTTAACCTTTTATCCATTTTTGAATGCATTCCCATTGTGCCCGATTGTATGCATGTGTTCCAATCTATGTCTTTTCCTGAACACCTACATCTTTGTATCTATTTTCAACATAAAGTCATCATTGAAATGGGAGACCATAAAAGTATGGAAAAGTATGAACTCTGAAGGATAAGTCGCTCTTTTCTACTTCATACATTAATCGGAGGGCTCGCCAGGTTTGGGGGCAATAGGCAGTGAGGTGGACTCACAACAGAAAGGAAAAAAAATGGCATAGCTCCCAACAGTACCAACCACATCAGAGTCATTTGCTCCATGCTGCTTGGGGCATCACCATTATTGTTCAGTTCATTCTGTATGACCAGGACCACAGCAATTAGTTCAGAAAAGATAATGTATTTGTATTACAATTAAAATGAAACTATTTTTTTTTCCTCATCCTGCCTCTGTCAACTTAGGGCACTTTAAGGAGCTCCCTTTATGATGATCCACATTTGTGGTTTCTTGCAGGAGAGATCCAGGAATTTGGTTGAACGTGGATCTGATTGTCACTTAGCTCAGTATTGTATAAGGCCCAGCCACTAGGTTCTCAGGTAGAAATCTTTATTCCCTCGGTTACTTGTTGTTGTTGTTTTTCAAAACCAGGAAACTGAGGGAATAAAATGAGAAGGAAATGTATGTTAGCGCTCAGTCAGTAGCCAATTGAAGATGGTTTAGTCCCTTTCATGATTGTCCCTTGTAACTAGGAGGACAATTTTCTGTTGTGAGATACTCAAAATACAGATAATCCTCGACTTACGACCATAATTGAGCCCAAACTTTCTGTTGCTAAGTGAGACATTTCTTAAATGAGTTTTGCCCCATTTTGCAACCTTTCTTGCCACAGTTGTTAAGTGAATCACTGCAGTTGTTAGTAACCTGGTTGTTAAGTGAATCTGGCTTCCCATTGACTTTGCTTGACAGAAGATCACAAAAGGTGATCACATGACCCCAGGACACTGCAACCATCATAAGTAGGAGTCAATTGCCAAGCATCTGAATTTTTATCACATGACCATGGGGATGCTTCAATGGTCATAAGTGTGAAAAATGGTTATAAGTCACTTTTTCAGTGCCATTGTAACTTTGAACAGTCACTAAATGAAGAGTTGTAAGTCAAGGATTACCTCTATAGGAGAAAGGTGTGCTTTTGTCTCATGTTCTATATGCAATCATCATTGGAGTTGTTGGGAAATGCCACAACTGATTCCTCTGAGACATCTATTAGGTTTAAGATTTAAGACTTGATTTTTATTTTTCAGTATCATCAGCTTTCAATTAAACTTTGCAAAGCCAAAGATGACTCATCCATGCTGGATCATTCATACAAAAAGTTATATTTATTGGCATGTACCAATTAACATCATCTTAAAATATTTTGCAAATAAGCATCTGTTATATAACTTTAATTCCAAATCGATATGGGCACTGAAGGTTTTTTTTTTATTAAAAAAAACTGAAATTGGGGCTTCTTAGTATAAGATGATGAAGAAAGTCTAATCTGATTTGCTGATGATTGAAAGATGTTACTGCCTTTTAAAGATGTTTGGTTGTCATAGTGAGCTAAATTAATGTTTTCAAATTGAGTTCCTAGCAAGCAAAAGTCCACCTGCCAAGAATCATTTTTAGAAATGGAACTAACTGCATTTTATGTCATATCTCAAGCCAAATCTAAATGACATGGAGAATATAAAAAGGGAGGGTGCAAAGATGTTCTGGATCATATTGCCAAAAAAACAGAAATCAGGGTGTGACCTTCCTGCTAATAACTTAAACCAAATATTGAAGAAATTCCAATCTGTTTCACTGATATAAGATCAAATTCCATGCTTCCTTTTTTAATTAATTGGCGCTGGGTCACGCATAAAGTTCATTGTACTTCTATTAGATCTATTGGAATCAGTGGACTTTAAGTTAAGAATCATTTAAATCCTAGTTTTTTTTTAAAAAAAGCACTGACTAACTATGACAAAGTTTAGTTCCAACCCCTGATTTCTAAAAGAAATTTGTCCAGCAATGATTCATACTAAATAGTTAATCCTAGGAAGTATCTGTTTAGATACAATAATACTAATGTAAGCAATAGATGGAATCACACGGACTTTTTCTTCTAGAGGAAAATGAAGCCTTTTCATAAGGTTGGGGGAAGCGAATGTCTCGCCATCATACCACATACTTATCAACATGGTTCTCAACAAAGCATCTCAATACAGTTTTGAATGTCTGTCTTCAACAAGCCAGAATATGCAAGCTCAGGAAGTGATAATCAAACTGAAGAATGAGTCAGATCCCAGTAGGGTCTATATGTCAGCTCAGATAGATGATCTCTGATAAATAACTTCTTTACATTGAATCTGAATAAGCTTCTTGGTTCTTGACTCCAACTGGTCAATAAAGGCTTGAAGGGCAGCAGCTTCTTGAATATGATTTAAAAAAAAATAAAACCGAAGAAGAGAAGTCCTAATGTCATAGGAGATGTTCCAGGTTTGCTATATTCTTTGTGCTGTTCTCACCAGGTTTCACTGAAACTCTTCTAATCCAAGTTTTATAATTAATTGATCTGACTTCCCCTAATGGCCCATTCTTTCATAGTCAGTTGGAACATTCATTTAGAAGTCATCTTAAAAAAATGTTCTGCCTAAGATCCCATTTGAAAAATCAATCTCTTTTTGCTTCATTGACCTCAAGATTGCCTTTGACATTTGTCTTTCCTCCTACCCAAGCCTCCACCTTCCTCGGTTTGCTGATTCACCCTAATGTTACTTTTAGCCATCTTGGCTTAGTTTGCCTTTTATTCATCCTTCGGGTACTGTGCTCTAGTCATTATCTAGGGCAGTGATGGCGAACCTTTTAGAGACCAAGTGCCAAACTGCAACCCAAAACCCACTTATGTATCGTCAGGTGCTGGGTGGTTGTGGCCCATTGGGTGGTTGTGGCCCATTGAGTGGGCGAGGCCCATTGGGTGAGCAGGGCCCATTGGGTGGCCGTGGCTGCGATGGTAATGGCAGACTGGGTGGGACTAAAAAGTTCAATCAATCAATTCCATCTTTGCGAGATTTTTTTTCCCACGAGAAGTTGAAATTGATTGATTGATTGAAACTTTTTTTTTTTTGCACACGACGGCGGAGGCCTAAAGCAAAAAGGGTTTATAAAACCCAGCTGAATGCCTAGGACTGGGGCGACGGTGTGCGTGCCCACAGAGAGGGCTCTGCGTGCCACCTGTGGCACGTGTGCCATAGGTTCGCCACCACGGATCTAGGGTATCCTTCAATCTTTTGGGCTCAAGAAACTAAGTAAGTGACACAAGATATTGTGATGGTAGTGCTCACATTTGGAATGCTTCATTAAATAAATAAATGCATCATTTATATGCTGTCTTTGACATTCCTGCAGTGGATAGTCCAGATTCTTTTTCTCCTTAAAACAACAACAAAAAAAAACAGGTTCATAAGCTTACAGTAGCATTTGCTAATAAAAATAAATAATAAATCCAGCATGAAGCAAAGCAGCCTCCATTATGCATGTCCACAAGTGCATCAGATTCATATAAGGGCACTGAGCTTATCTGCAGTTACAACAATGAAATCTACAAATACTGTTCTATAACAAAATACAGTAGTTCCAATTCTGCTCCCAGCTAATGGTGGAAAAATCTCCCAATTCTGGATTTGGTACCGTGAAAATATTTTAAAAATCCAAGACTTGAATTATTGAATTCAATATTCAAAATCAATATTCAATCATTAATAGCCTTTTTTAATTGAGTTTAGTATACTAGTGTAGAAAGGAACTGGAAACCAAGTCCTGTGAAGACTGCCCAAAGGATCTCTGTATGTTTAATATATAGAATAGAAGATAAAGATGATATAAATAAAACAGGCAATGAAATAATCCAGCAAGAAGCAAGGTGGCTATTATCCTGCATGCCCACAAATATAGCTTATAGCATTTTTGGATTTAAAAAAAGATAGCCTGCCATAATGTATGTGTATGCATCTGTTGTGGATTTCAAGTAATGATGCTCAGAAAGTTCCTGAACATTTTTTTAAGCATTTATCTTCAATGGACAGATGTGAGATGTGTTACCACTATCTTTTTATGGAGCAGCAGTTTTATTCCCCCATTTTACCACAGGGGCACCTATCAGCAACTTTAAATCCCTGTGAAACACATCGTCATCCAAGGGATCATTTCCATGTTCTCAGGCCGTAAAAATTGAAAACTGAAATTGAAAATTGAAATAAATCCAAGCTAACAAGATAAGAAAAATCCAATATTAGTCCCATAGGATATATATTAGATGTGTTATGTACATTATTACAGTTATAAGCAGCTTTTGCTTCAAAACATTAGACATAACAGACTATTGCATAATGTACGTCTCTTCTCTTTAGCCAGATTATAATTGGCCTTTGACCATTTGAAAAGAACCATTGGAGAACTCCACACAGCAACTATTGTTCTAAAGAATAACTCTTTCATTGTCTTAATTATAATAATTTGGGCAACTAATTGAGTATTAACTGTACTCTGACACTCTGAATATTTATATAAGCCATTCTTCTTTTAGCCAACTCTGGGCAGCTCCCAATAAAAAAAAAACCAACAAAACCACATAAAACCATTTTAAAAAATATAAAACACAATTAGTTAAAACACAAAACATTAAATAACAAAAACCTGGGCCTGATCCATGTCAACATACCATCATCTAATCTTCTTCCAGAGCCTGAGGTCTTTAGAGCCTTACAAAAGGCTAAAAGAGCTTAGGTCTGCCAATGAGTTGTTTACTACAAGATGGGTGGCAAAAAAAATCAATCAATAAATACTTTTTTGCTTCTTATTTTGTCATTGCCTGCTCCCTTCAACCAAGAGCACTTGGTTGATTACTAGGTTGACAACAGAAGCAATTCTCTTAACGCCTTGCTCATTTTCCTGAGATCAACTAAGGCAGGGGTAGGCAACCTTGGCTGTTTTATGACTTGTGGACTTCAACTCCCAGAATTCCTGAGTCAGCATGGCTGACTCAGGAATTCTGGGAGTTGAAGTCCACAAGTCATAAAACAGCCAAGGTTGCCTACCCCTGAACTAGGGTTAGGAATACCATCAATATATAATGTATATATTGTATACATTAGTGTATAATATCTTCAGTAGAGAAACTAGTTTGGTGTAGTGATTAAGGTATCAGTCTAGAAATTGAGAGATTATGAGGTCTAGTCCCACTTTAAGCACAAAGCCAGCTGGGTGACCTTGAGCCAGACAGTCTCTCTCAAACCTAGGAAGCAGGCAAAAGCAAACTATTTTCAAAACCGTTGCCAAGAAAGCTGCAGGTAGTCCAGGCAGGAGTTAATAACTAATGTGAAGGTACTCACAGACATTTAAAAAAAAACCTCTTCAGTACCTTACAGTATAAACAGAAAATATTCTGCTCAGCTTTTCTAAATTCAAACGGTTTCTTCTTTTTCTCTGCTCCCAGTTAAGTTTCCCATGAACCAGTGACTCCCATGCATTTCCTCTCTGAAGAATGTGAGGAAAAAGGTTTAGACAGCAAAGCCTAGATAGGAACATGATTTATTCATGAAAGCAAAATCCATGAATATAGTCTAAATATTTCTGTGCAGGCTTGCCAGAAATCTGTCACCAATATGCTATTTAGGCACTTTCCCCCCTCTTCTGTTTTCTAAGGCCATATGTTCTAAGTAGTATGCCCCAGCTTAACTATATCTATATGCAGTAAGTATTTGATTCATGACTACTACTACTTTAGAGTATCCTTTGCCAAGATAATAACTATTATCTGGCAATAACGATTCACATTTCCAGAGGTCTGGGACTTTCCCTTAATTTCATGTGGTTTCCTATTAATAATAGCTTATAGAAATGAGATTGCTACTTACTTCAAGGAACATTTGAATAATGAGAATAATGAGAATGTAGTGATCCTGTCCAGTAATATCTTTGTAAAATATTTCCTAAATATTTCTGATAGATTATTTGGCCACCTAATCACATATTATCTCTTCTGTTTGGCAGAACTACAGTGAGCATTATATTCCAGGGAACATTATTTCCCCTTCTAGTAGATATTGGTCTTCTATGTAAATATTCCAGAGAGTAAAATTCACATTATCAAAATGTGGTCTATTTTTAACCAACAATTTGATTCTATATGAGAAGTGTCTTGCTGCATGCATTGTTACAGCAGCCAAATGCTGACTCTTGCATTATTTATACCCATCAGGAGAAAATAAAAGATTTTTATTCCATTTGTCAAATAGGTATTGCAAAATTATTAGGGACCTGGCAACCCCACTGCAGCATTTGGGAGATGATGTCTATCTCAATGGAAGCTGATTTTTTTTACTGTCAGAACACTGAAATATGAAATATTGCCAATTTTACAACCAGACAGAAAAATTGTCCATGATTTTTTTTTATCAGCGAGTCTTCAGTTGGAGAAGAATATTTGCATTAGACGTTCTTTCAAAGAAGACAATTCCAGAGCAAAGCTCATACAGTAGGTGTAGCTTAATGTTATTTACGTGCTTGTTGCAATATCTTTCGTTTGGTGTCCAATCATATATCCTCCTGTCTGCAACCTTCACATTTGCTTGCACTTCAAAGAAATTGTAGGGCGAGGAAAAATCATGCAGGAATACCTACCCCTGGACCTTTTCTGAAGTGATGCTTCTGCCACTGATAAGAGGGAATCCCATCGTTGAGAAATTGTTAAGTGATTTAGCCATCTCGCAGGAAATCTGGAGAAATTATGGCCAATTTTTTTTCTGTTTACAAATTTGGTAGAGCATTTCAAAGGGCATTTGGGCCCAGCTTCAGTTCAGCACTGTTGCCAACTATGCTCAAGGGTTTCAGGGTCGAGTTTTATTAATTTTGAACTAAACCTTTTACTTTCTGCATGTAAAACAGTTGAATGTGCATCGACAATCAGGAGGGTAAATGACAATGCATTATAATCATGCCCCTTTCACAAAGTAATCATGATTTGCTACCAATATCATTTAACTGGTGCTTATCATTGAGCAAGTACCTCTTTAGATGATTTGTGGCACAGCATACTTTTTAATGATGTGAATTTACCTGTAGTGTGGATCAGCAAAATATGTGACATAAATATAAATAAATTTTAGTTTTAGCTAAAATGTTCTAATCTAAATGTTGAATGAGATGAAACAAATTTTTGAACATAAGAAAAACCGGATTAAAAATTATTCTAGTCATGTTCCAGTTTGACATTTTTTTTCCATTTTAGATCAATTTTCTGAAAAATGGTTCCTTCTACTTCTAATCTGACAAGCAGAATATGCAGAAATCTCTCTGTTTCAAGGTCAACCAAAGCAATTACTTATTCAGAACTTGATAGATACTGTAAGCATATGACTAAATATTTCCCATTTACCCACCCCAAGAAGTTGATTGGCATTATGGCAGAAGGAAGAACAAACTGTGGTTAAACTTGGGAATCTTGATCTGCTGGATGGAACTGGAGAATCATAGCTGCATCCAACTAGGCATGTGTTCCAGAAATATTTGGTAAAAATATATACTCTCTAACTGAATGAGGAGGTCTATATAGACAGTGGTGCTAATATAAACATCAACAAAGTGAAACAAAATAGGTAATCAAACAAGGGTTTGTGTCTATTCATTCTGTACATTACAGTTAATGGCAATCCAGGTTAATTAATGGCACTATGTCAATTCCAGGAAAGGAAAAACATGCCTGCATGCAAATAAAGCCTATAAGCATACTTAAAGGACCAAAGAAATAAAATATGAAAATAATAGCTAGGAATATTTTGGAAATATTTATCAAATATAAGGCATTTTCACTTCATAATGACAGCCAAGAAGTAAGGCAATAATTCCAGCATTTGTACCTTCTGGCAAAGTCATACTGAGCTGTTAGAAAATAGATTTATAACAAAACTGGTTTCAAAATTGTTTTGGAATGAAACATTGAATTAAATCTGATACAGAGAGTAGAAATGTAATATAATGTGGCTATATAAACATCTAAGATCATTAATAGCCATATGGCAATTAGATCTTAGATGAGTATGCAGCCTCAAGCTATTCTTCCTGTGGCTTGCAGATAGTCCAGGACATGTGTTTTTTTCCACAACCTGATCAATTGTAGCAGAGAAGAAATTATCCTCTGTAGCAAAATTGTTAGGGGAAAGGAAAGAATGGATGTCTTATTTCTAACAATCCTGCTTAGGATCGCTGCAGCAATGTTCTTTTACTGCTATACCTTCCCTTGCCCATGACCATGGCAGAGGAAAATCAAGTCAACTTCAGCAAGATTGCTAATAACATTGCACAATTAATGGACTTTAGCAGCAGAAATAAATAAATAGGACAAAAAGTTACTAGGTTTTAATTTTATGTTACTACAATTAATTTAAAATTAATCCAGATACCTGTTTTGTTCTTTTTTTCTGGACAGCTTTCCATGTAACTGTAAGCCACCTTGGATAGCTTTCCAAAGGGATTAGGGTTGACCAGCCAAAGAGTTCAGTCAAGGTCCAGGTACACATAAGGGAGCACAAACAGAAGATTTGCGAGGTATGTCCAGTACTGTGATTTTAATCTACCAAAGGATAAGTGAGACTCAGAACATTTCATCTCATATGCATAAAACAAATGCCAATCACTAATTCTCAAGCTACTGAATTTTTGCACAGATTGTTCAGAAATAACTAGTTGGAAACTAAATGGAAATATCAGAATAGATTTGTCTTTTAAAATGTAAAGCATTTATGCTATAATGAGCATGTTTTACTATCGGGATCACTAGCTTTATGCGATCTAAACAAATTCTACAGCCAGGCTGGTTTCTGCAAGTCTCAGTTAGCTTCCTTGAAAACAGCTCATAAGCTGTTCCACCCTTTTGGCTATGTATAAAGACAAAAATGGTAATGATGAAGAATCTGAAAATATTTGTGGGGAGAAAAATAATCTGTATCCCTAAAGCATGGAAATGAAAACAAACTGTTTGGGGGAAAACATGATCAAACTGTATAAACAAAATACTGACATAAGATAAAGGAAGAATTTTTGAGTATTCATCCTTCTTAATATCATAACATTAAAATCCCCTTAAATGAAAGTAATTCCAATAAAAATTCCATCCAAAGCAAGGATTTCTCTTTATTCCAAAGAAACAGTATTTCTTCCAGATATCTTATTTATTGTAACTCACTTGATCTCAGAAATATGGATGAAAGATTACCCTTTATGCAAACATGCTCACAAAATATAGACATTTCATTCTCATATACAGTACCTCTTACACACCTATACGCATTCTACACACACACACACACACACACACACACAATCTTTCTACATTCCCTCACTCTTTTTTCCACAAATAGATTCAATTTTTTTACACAAAGAAATCTTCCTACTTTCTGCTAGATGTGCATGAAAAGGTCTGAATTAATGAAATCAGTCCTGTTTAGATAAATAGGATACTCTGTATAGTAAAATATTTATAAGGTTCTGTGAGAGTTGGCAAATCTTTGCTTTCTCTTTCTCACTCCTATGAACTCCTTCCTAGGATTACCGACTGCTAGGAAGGTTGATAATTAGACTAATGACAGACAATTTTGCAGTATAGGATTTGCCATCTGAGTGTGGAAGGGAAAGTGTGTGGTAATAGACAGTACTAGAGCAACTATATCCATTGTGTATTTATTGTGAATTAGAGAGAGCAGAAAAATACCCATGACCAGCTGAACTACAGCGAGTAACCATGAACTGTATCCTAAATGCCCAAGCACTGCATGAATCTTTGGGCCAGTGTACATGCTATATATCAGTGATGGTGAACCTTTTAGAGACTGAGTGCCCAAAACTGGCTCCACCCCCTGCTCCACCTTCTGCCCCGCCCACACCCCGCCTGCCCAAAGGGCCACTCACCGCCTCCAGGGCCCGCCGCAGTTCACCCAGGCAGCCCAGCAGCGCCATGGCGGCCACACCCTCTGCCCATGCCCCACAGCATCAACTGTGCATGATGGGATGTGAGGGCAGAGTCTTGTCTACGCTGCCTGACTTCCATGTCCTTGGCTGCACTGCTCCGTTTGGGCCATGCTCAGGGGCGACTCCTCCAGGGGGGCTGCTGGTGAGGAGGGGGTCACAGGGGGAGGCAAGGCTGGGGCAAGGGCATGTGTGCCCATAGAGAGGGCTCCAAGTGCCACCTCTGGCATCCGTGCCATAGGTTCACCACCACTGCTATATACAACACACAGGGTTCAGCTACCCAGTACAGGTAGTCCTTGACTTAACAACAGTTCATTTAGTGATCATTCAAAGTTACGACATTGCTGAAAAAAGTGAATTATGACCATTTTTCACACTGATGACCGTGACAGCATCCCATGATCCCATGATCAAAATTCACTGTCTCACTTTTATGATGGTTTCTGCTTATGGATCAGGAAGCTCTGGGGAAGTCTTCTAAGTGGACATCTATAGGATTGCACTATCTGTTTGTTTTTTGATTTATTTATTTGACATACATGGCATAGCATTCATCTTTTTTTCTGGATTTCACAGACTGGCCCCAAATAACTGAACTTTACTTCTAACGTATATGAAAGTTTCTAGTCTTTTGGTCTCATAAGCAGATTTCCTCCGCTCTACCCCAATGTCTCTTAGTTTATGATTTTTTTTTCTTGCAAGTGGATATTCAGCTTTGGCTTTTGTGCGAGCCAAGATCCTGACAGTGCTTTTACATAGACGCCAAGGTGCTTACAGATGTGTATTTATTTGCTTCTTAGATGCATTAACCACTTTTTAGTTTAAATTTTAGGGAGACTTTTTTTTTTGCCCGATATACAATGGATTGGAAAACCCAGTTAAAAACAAGGCCTGGGACAGGAAAGTGAATAGAGACTATGGCAGGCAATTCTTTCTGAGGAAAACAATCTAATAAAATTCACACAGTGATGGAAACTGAGAAGAGAATCCCAGTTTCTTGTCTTAATTTCTAGGCAATGTCACTACTTATATTTGATGCATACATATGACAATCCTTTTATTAATTAAGGATTTAAACCAATTCACATTTAAGTGAGAGTAAGTCCAGTAGTATAGAATTGACTTCTCAATGGATATATTTAGGATTCCAAGAGAACTGACTTTGAAAAAATTAAATTCTAAAAAAGCCTTCTAAATTAGTCCATTACACTATTATACATAATTCAGTAATTGGTCATCACTGGCATACTTCATTATTTCAAGCATGATTTAGCCAAATTAAGCCCTTTGATGGCATGATCCTATGCATGACTATTCAACCCATGAATTTATTAAAAACCCACATAAAAACAGAGAAAACTTCAGCCTTTTGAATTTAGTGGAGGAGAATGAAGCACATATGTAAATTTCCTTCCATTCAGAGTGTGTTAAATTAAAAGTCCTTAAACTATAATTTTTTTCTTGAAAAGTAATGCTTTCCCAAAGGATTTGGATTAGGTGGCTACGGAAATTATATTAATATGTTTTATTTTTCTATTTCTTTAGCTTAACCTTTTCCTGCAGAAGGAAGCATAATCTCTTCATGGCTATTTCTTTATAAAGGACCAGCTGCATCCTTTAGTTAATCATCAATCTATTAATGTATAAAAGGGATTTTAGGTATTTTTGCACTGCTTGGGCAAAATCACTAATGTTAACATTTTGTAAATTAAAATTGTCTCCTATGGAAAGTGTTTAAAGCAGGTCAAGTCAGGGCAGAGCAATTGGCAGTGTACAAAACAGGAGACATATGCTTTCATTTGTATGAGTTTAAAGTAACATCAACACAGATGCTAATAATGCACTTTCCCTGCAGCTGCTTCCAATCTTTGTTTCTCCCAGGCTCAGCAGTACCTTTATTCTACAGGCAGACTTTTATGCTTCCTTTAGCTTTAAATTTGATGCCATGTCTTATTGAAGTCCATGGGCTGATTGCCACAGGATTCAGTGAGACAAAGCTAAAGAACGTCACTTAATGCACCTTCATATCCCTACACAAAACATTGACAACACGCAAATCCTTTCTTTTTTTCCCCCCCTTTCCACTTGGCGAGGGGTGGGGGTGGCAACAATCAGGTAATTTGAGTTTCAAATTCCAGATGCCATCTTACTCTAACTTCAAAACCCTGATACAAATTAAAAAGAATTAAAGAACGTAAACGAACCCTAGCTACACATTTCTTTTGACACAATTGGTCTGCTGAACTGCAGGAAAAGTCACACATAGTTGTGCACAGGTACACACTGCCTGAACTCATAAAAATACAAGTCTTTGGTCTTAAATTCCGATTCTCAGCAATCCGGCATCAGCAGATTTCACAAATGCAGGGTTTAACTAAATGTTCTTCATTTGACAATATCACTCTCACTTTGGCCTATATCAGGCTTGCGTGCATTGAAAGGAAAGGCACTGGGATCACATATATACCAGCTGATGTTCCCATTTGTGATAATCCCATAAAGTGTGACTTGAAACAGTCCTATTTCTTTCCTGTTCATATTGGGCATGTTTTTCATAACTAGACCATAAGAACTCTATGCCATTATCTTGTAGAAATGCAGTATATGTTGTTGCAGAGGTCTCATCCACACGGCCTGCTTGCTGTGGCATTAAGTAACCTATTTACCTTTTTCCAAAGGCAAATCTTCAGTATAGACCTCCAGGTTATAATCAGCCTGCTGCGGAGGTGTACCAGCTTCAAAGCACTGTGTCTCTGCTATTTTGGCAGAGCTTGCAATCTTTTAGGGCACATGGAGATGGAATCTTCTCAGCTTAGTGATCTGCTGGGCTCCAATTGGCCTTACACATGACTACTCCCTTCCATTGGGCTAGAGAGCTCTGGACCTCTACAGCCATTTTTGCTGTGGCTGTCAGAGGAGCCTACATCTCATTGGAACAGGCTATTCTTCTTCTTGGCTTCAGGTTTAGGAGTACTGATTGCAGGTCTGCTAGGAAATCACTCTTAACACTGATATACAAAATGGAAGGTTCCTCGGGACTCATGTATAGTAGGTTCCCACCTCTGCCAGGAAAGCTCCTTGGAGATTTCAGCTTTCTGGTAACAGGAAGGCCAGGTCAGTGGTAGAAAGGCAAGGGGAGAGGGCCTTTCATTCTATGGGGCAGTCTCAGGAGCCCCACCAAGCATGCTTATGTTATTTCAAGGGGCACGGGATGGCGTGTTTCAAGACTTCCAATTTCAGCTAGAATATAAGGCACAGGGCCTCCTACTAGGATTGGCTGGTAGAGGTAGTTTCATCACTTAAAGAGTTGCTTTTTCCCACCCTAGGATTGAAGTGGGGGACCAATAATTCCCCCACTGCAAAGAAAAAAGAGCACAATGTGGTAGAGCAGAGGTAAAATTGACAAGCTTTGCTTAGTCTAATACTTGGAGGGAATCACTCTCCACTGAGTGAAGGGACAATCNCCCTCTCTCTCTCTCTCTCTCTCTCTCTGTGTGTGTGTGTGTGTGATTGTCTGTCTGTCTGTCTGTCTCTGTGTATGTGCATGTGTGAAAGGCTGCATTTAATTCCTATTGCGCCAGTTGAACTTTTAAGCTGTCAGGAGTATAATGGCCTCATTAAGATCCTATGTATGTTCCTAATCTTCATCTGACACCCCATCCCAGCTGGACAAATAAACTTGAAGAGCAATGCAGAGTTAAAACCAAATCACATTTGTTTGTTTGTTACATCTTCCTCCCTCTCTTCTCATCTTGTGAACTGACTGCTGTTTCCTTGATGTTGCATGGCAAGGCAGCGTAGTTGTTGTATACTGGCAAGTTTTCTCAGGCAAGAGCAAAATAAACACAAATTCCCAATGTGAATTCGGGCTGGGAAATTTCAAGATAATATTCCCTACAGCAGCCTACGTTCCAGTGAGGCCTTGCTCGTGCATAGTAGCCAATGGGTTGAGTACTCTTTCCAAACAGCTTAATGAAATGATAGCTCACCACACGCTAGTTTTAAATCAGAATGTGGAAGAGTTGCAGAACTGTTTGTACTGGGAAAGTACACGAGCCTTTCATGGACATTTTTCTTATACATTAGAAGGTAGTAAAAAATAAAATTACTTCAGGATTTTAAGCGTGGGAGGATTTTCAGTGCTAGAACTGACTACAATTCTCCTAAGGGAGAATTCTGCAAAAGTATATTCTGATAATAATGCAACATCGTATAACAGTGACATTCATCCTTTTTCTTATTCTGTTTCCAATAATGCAAAAGTAATCTATAACTTTTTATCAATCCAAATAACCCTTCTCTGCCTCATATGGCTAGTTTCTTTTTAAGGAAAGTTAGGCTAGGTCAGGGGTAGGCAGCCTTGGCTCTTTTATGACTCGTGGACTTCAACTCCCAAAATAACTCCCAAAATTCCTGAGCGAGCCAAGGTTGCCTACCCCTGGGCTAGGTGGAGATGATCTCTAAGGGAAGTCCAGTTCCCTCCTTCTGACAGAGTCATTTCTCTCCCTGATAAGAAGATTATTTGTTACCAAAATAATGAACAGCTACATAGTGCCTCACCTTCCCAAAAGCTCTGCTAGCTCTTTGCACCAAGAAAATGACAAAGAGTTTTTCAGCATAGGTTGCCTATATAAAGGTATCTAATTTGATAATAATAATATATTTGATGGAATTCTTGGACTGTAACCTTAACCTTCCTTCAATAAATACTTATTAATCAGAACTCTTACATTCTTCTTCCTTGATTAACAGACTCCAGTCTAGACTGCAAGGAGGGATATCTAATCTCTCTCTCTCTCTCTCTCTCTCTCTCTCTCTCTCTCTCTCTCTCTCTCTCTCTCTCTCTCTCTCTCTCTCTCTCTCTCCCCTCCGTGGCTGCAGTTTAATTCAGAACCTCTATGACTGTTTTTAATCAAAAAGCCAAGAATCTTTGCACGTGACATGTAGCAACTCTTTGTCATATACTCAATCAAACCAAAATGTTGAAATCCTAAAGAACAGGTCTCAATTCTCAATGCTTTGAGAAACATTTTGAGCTTATTTTATTTCTTGGAAGATTTTTACCAGAGTGCAATTTGGGGCCCAAAGTGTAACCCTGGCCCTGCTTTCAAGAGCCACAAGACAGGTGACAACAAAGAGACTCAGGGTCAGCCTTTGGGTTGGAGTGAATATGCCAAAATTCAGTATAAGTGATAGTAATAGCCACCTGAAGCTGGCAACCTGAAGTGGCAAGAACCACACACATGTCAGAGAGGCATCCTTGATACAGGTCAGGAAAAAAACTATCTTCTTGGTAACAGTAAATGTATGTTCCTAGGCCAGGGGTAGGCAACCTTCGCTCTTTTATTACTCGTGGACTTCAAGTCCCAGAATTCCTGAGCTAGCATGGCTGGTTCAGGAATTCTGGGAGTTGAAGTCCACAAGTCATAAAAGAGCCAAGGTTGCCTACCCCTGGCCCAGGCATACTTATAGCAAGTACAACTGCTTTGGGTCTCTGAAACAGCTGCTTTCCACACCATCCACCTTGAGGGGGCTGGGCTGTTTCTTTTCACACCCTCCTCCTTCTCCTCCTAGTTCCCTCAGTCCCACAAACTGAAGTAATGGACTTCCTTTAGCTCAGGGGTAGGCAACCTTGGCTCTTTTATGACTTGTGGACTTCAACTCTCAGAATTCCTGAGTCAGCATGTCTGGTTCAGGAATTCTGGGTATTGAAGTTCACAAGTCATAAAAGAGCTAAGGGTGCCTACTCATGCCTTAGCTGGTACAGAGGTTTGGTATCATTTGTTGGACTGCTGCAGGAGTGAATTCTAGCACTGGGCTACTTTGCCTCCCAGGTTTTTTTTATCCTTTCTATTCTGTGATCTCTTATACCTCATATAAAATGAATCTGGAATTGAAATCTTTATTGATTGATTGGTTGGTTGGTTTGATTTATATAGCTGCCCATCTCGCCAAACATGATTCTTGCTGCATGTAAGATGCTGATCTTAATGCGTTTCTTAAATCACATTGGGACATTTGTGATTGATATGTCTAGAAGTAGATTATACTGTAGATGAAAGAAGATCCGTCATCATTATTAAAGTGAATCTGTGATGCTACTTGCTCTTTGTCAAAGGATTTGGTGGAACTAAAGTATATAACCAGTTCAGAGGAAGGTTAGAATACATAATTTCCTCTGGATTTCTGCTTGCTTTTTATGTCTTCTTGTTGTTGTTTTCCTTTTTTCCTTTTTGAGACTGCTTGATTCCATTCCATCATGGAATCACTGAGTCCGGTTTATCCGCTGGCTAGCAGTCCTGTGTGTTCCCAGAAAGAATCAATTATGTGGCTTCTGCTTTCTTTCTAAACAAGCCTTATATTGTGCTTTTCAAACAAAATTAGTCTTGCACAAATCACAGGGCATTTTACAGATGATTGTGCATTGTAAAATATCCCACCATAGGTATCTACCAATACATCCTCTAACATGTTTATTCAGTCTGGTGCTAAGTGCACAGAAACAACCGATTCATTATGCCATATGCTTGCCATATTTATCCCAGGAGGCTCCAAGGAAGCCTTTGAAAGAATGCCATAAAAATATTTATTTCCTTTCTTCCACTGTTATGTCAGGTGACAGGTGGGGAGTTTTATCTGGTCATGCAAAATAGTCTTTGTTGATCAANCTACTAGGATTGGCTGGTAGAGGTAGTTTCATCACTTAAAGAGTTGCTTTTTCCCACCCTAGGATTGAAGTGGGGGACCAATAATTCCCCCACTGCAAAGAAAAAAGAGCACAATGTGGTAGAGCAGAGGTAAAATTGACAAGCTTTGCTTAGTCTAATACTTGGAGGGAATCACTCTCCACTGAGTGAAGGGACAATCGACTCTCATGCGCCCCCAGCCTTCTATTATGACAGAGTGGGTGGTAGAGATATCCATGACTGCCACTTCTCTCAGCAAGCAGATCAACTTGACAGTCCATTCAAGAACAAGCAGCTCATCTTGACTTGAATCTCCCCCTCTTCCTGTTTCCTGTAGCAAGTTTGGTGGACGTTGCATGGGTTTATGGCTTTTGCCATACTTTCAGGGCGTGTTGTTCACAGCCCCAATCAACCTTTTAGTCTGTACTGTCTAATCCTCTATGAGTTTTCTGCTGGGCATGTTCAGGAAGTGATTGGTAGTGATACAGGCTGGGAGAGAAAAGAAGGGGAAGGACCCCACCAGTTACCCAGTGCACTGGGTGTGGGCAGTAACACAGAAAACATTGAGATGCAGAAAACAATAGGCTTGTGGGTACAGTGGCCATTGGTATATGTATGACTCCTTCCTTATAGTCTTTTTAATTTAAGGAGCTGCCTATGTAGTTTCTATGCCTTTAGCTATGCTGCATACCCATATTCTCAGTGTAGGTTGAACAATGGTCTTTACCGAAGAGGTGATGTAATGAAGCTGGACTGCATGTTTTCCCTCAGCTCATCTCATTTGGCTGGGATTGCTGCTCCGTTACCTAAGCCTATCATCCTTCAAGTCATATCTGGCAGTACAAACACCTGGCAGTACAACTGTGACTTCCTGACTCCTCCAAATTTCCTAGGGGGGGGGACTCAGACATGAATTGGCTTCACTTTGCCTATCTGCATTGCTTTCTATCAGCCAGAAGAAGACAGCTGCCAATCATGTTCAGGCCTTAACACTAGCATAATACTGTTGCTTTGTTTTTCTTTCTCAGAACCCTGACAATGCCTTGATATCGCCCATATTGTAGTGTGTCTGTTTGGTCCTGGAGACCTGATTGAACCTCTAAGAACAATGAAAATTGAAACGACCTTGAATGAAATGAGATTGAATCAGATAAACATTCTGATATAAAGATGTATATATCTTATGTATCTTATATAAATATAAGATGTGCACTTCACTGATTTAACTCCCCTTCCCCCCTCCAAAAAATACATCTTTTCTTTACTTAGGATTGGATTTTTTTTCATGCGTTGGTTATATTGTTAAAGAAACTTCCCACCCTCGCTTAGATGATAATGCTTCCTGGTTAACTAATGATGTCAAAGGGGAGGTAAACGGAGTTAGGCACTAACTCTTAGCGTTTCCTAGTTTTGAAGACTTCTTGACTTTGAGATTAGAAGAAAGGAGCTGAGGCAGCCCTACCTTAGTAGTTAACCTTGTACCCGTCACACTGCCTCATAAGGAAGTCAAGAACAATTGAGGGAGGAAATCCCTTTTTAATGACAAGTGAATAGTTCTTATGGTGAGTGAGTCAGGCATCTTGTTTGCCACAAGCAGAAATTTGCCTCCAGCAATAGCAGGAGGACAAAACCTTCACAGTACAATCAGCAATTGTATATCTCTGTTTTTAGTGAGCATAGAGTTCTTCACGCTGTTTGGCCTTAAAAATAATGATATTACAAGAGAGGAGTTTTGATTGGGATTATGATATGCAGTTATAGAGCATTTAGAACATTGAACATAGAATAATAGAGTTGGAAGGGACTTTGGAGATCTTCTAGTCCAACTCCCTGCTCAAGCAGGAAACCCTATACCATTTCAGATAAATCATTGTCCAGTCTCTTTTTGAAAGCCTCCAGTGGTGGAACATCCACAATTTCTGAAGGCAAGCCATTCCACTGGTTGATTGCTCTAGCTGCTAGGAATTTTCTCCTTAGTTCTAGGTTGCTTCTCTCCTTGGTTAGTTTCCATCCTTCGTTCAAGGTTTTATTCTTGATAACCATCAGAATATCTTTCAAAATCTATGTTTCCCAAAACTTTATTCCAATATAAGAAAGCCTCCCTTTAGACCTATAGTCATTTTCCGCAGACTACAAATAGTACTTGTGTGGCTTCTACTTTAGATTGCAACAAGTTAAAGCCTTTTCACCATGGGACCCAGATCTGGCCGAGGACTTCCTCTCTCCATCTCCATCTCCATCTCCATCTCCATCACCCCCTC
>NW_015386376.1:736149-739222 GCF_001527695.2 Protobothrops mucrosquamatus | reverse complement strand
AGTTTTGGATAGGAGCACAGAAGTCATAAAATTATAAGAAAGCTGAGAGGCAAGTCTCAAACCTACAGTTGAAAAGTCTGTCAATTGTGGTTTGTCCTCAGAAAACAGGTTATTTGGGGGCGGAAAGCACAATTCTATATTCACAATATAGATAACTGCTTTGAATAGATCCTTAATGTAATTTAAGAACTTGTGAATAAGGAGAAAAGAACCAAAAAATAATACAGATGTGGCCTTCAAATGATTGGCCAGATCAAACTGTCCATAATGAAAAGACAAAGTAGAGCAGCCCAGAGTTCAATAACAAGAGTAATTTAGATATTTTGTAATTTCATTGCGATGGTTTAGACCAGTGGTTCTCAACCTTTTTAATGCTGCGACCCCCCAACCGGTCGTACGTCGAGGACTAAACCGGTCGTAAGTCGAGGACTAAACTGGTCGTAAGTTGAGGACTACCCAACCGGTCATAAGTCGAGGACTTTCCCTGCCCGGGAGTGCCGCGCATGCATGGTTCTGCCCCCTTCGCCGGCCGAGGCGTAGCTGGCAAGCGGCAGAGACGGAGCAGGCCGACCACCAGCTGGCCCAGCTCAAGGGAGGTAAGGCACCCGCCGGAAAAAGGGGAAAAAAATGGCGGACAGCCTTGCTTGGCGACCCCGTAAAATGGTTGATCGACCCCAAATGGGGTCGCGACCCATAGGTTGAGAACCGCTGGTTTAGACATCTTTAGAACAGTTCAAGAAATGTGCCTGAAGATAAATTATAGTTTAGGACTGCACTTCACTGCCCACCATATTAAATGCAAGTTGTATACAATAGAAAATATCCTTCCAGGCATCCAACAAACCATTTGCATTCAGCCTTACTTCAGGACTGCAAGAACAGAAAATGAGACGGTCACACACTTGCGTGGTGGCACGGTTGCTGGATTGCATTCGGTCTGATAGCTATGGGCTTGTGATCAAAATGTATTGTGAGAGATGACCATGAACAGACCTTGTCATGTTTGATTTCTGCTCTGGATAAATAATTATCTATTATAAATCTATTGTCCTTTTGTTTCATGAGTATATATTATTTTTATTGGTTGTAAGCTGCCCAGGGTTGGTTTTAAGATGGACAGCTATACAAATGTTGCAAATACATACATACATACATACTGTACATACATACATACATACATGTTATGTGCTTTTTTTGTAAGAAAAAAGGTGCCGGAATTCATGTCTTGAGAAGTAATAAAAAATTTTTTTCATTTTTAAATTTGGGGTCACACTTTTACACTAAAAAATTACAAAAGATTTTCAATTCACCAACGATTTTTTAAAATAAAGAAATTATTTAAACTCTTTGGGCAGGTTTTTGGGGTTTTTAAAACAGGATTAGGGACCACATGGACTTCAGCTTATTTATCTCAGATAAGGTAATGAAATTACTAATTACTTGCATTTACTCTGAGTTACATATTTGCTAACTGGATTTGAATTATTAAATCAACATACTATATATATATAGATCTATAGTCTATAATTTGAAGTATGTTGACATAATAATTCAAACCCAGTTAGCAAATATGTAATTCACAGTAAATGCAAGTAATTTCATACTATGTGAGGCTAATGTTCATGCATTTAAAGTGAGATTATTAGGCTGATTATTATCAGCTTGTTCCTAGACTGGTTAAACTCAGAAAGACTACTTTGGGAAAAATGCTTATGACTGCTATATGAACAGATTTCCATGTGAACAATGCACCAATCCTTTTTTTCACCTCCCTTCTGAAATATCCAGATCTTCTCCAGGTAGCTCCTAAAAGCACAGTTGTGAATATAAGGGATAATCTGTGATAATCTGTGTTCACCTGCCCTGCCTGCAAGATATGCTTTGTAGCATTTTACAATCCAGTATAAATAACAAATCATTAAAAAACATGGTTCAGAATTTTTTTTAAAAAAAATCCACTCCAAAGTATGTGGAAATAAGATTGTTATCGCTAATAAATGTCATCCACTGACACTCCTTATTAAAGTTGAGGCTGGTTTAGCCATATGTTTAGTTAAAGTTTGTTTTGTACAGTTTTCAAACAATAAACTCTTGTGTGTGGAAAGAGTAAAAAGTTGTCCAGACCTTGTGAACAAATAACAAAATTAATTTCCAGATTGGCAAAGAAAATATTTCCTGTTTAACTGTTCACTGATCCAGTGCTTGATCTCTATCCTTCTGTGAATTAATGCAGTGATTGGCCCTACGTGAAAATCTTGAGGACCTAAATAGCTTCAGAAGTTGAAAAGGCTTCTCATCCATCTCACTCCAGGTTGCTCAAATCATAGCACTTGTACCACCAGATTGGGCAGGCTGAGCTATAAAACTGGGCCACTGAGGCAGAAAGTTTAAATATTCAGAGAGGGACTTTGGATATTATCCATATAAAGGATGCCTCCATTAGACTTTTTGGTTTCCAGTGAAAAATCCATAGCTGTATTATATCATAGCAGTGGGAACTTCTGGATACCAATGCATACAATGCACACAATAATAGAGATGAACATTGGTCCGATATTGAGCCAGTTTATTTCTTTGCTTCTTTTGAAGATACATTTCACCTCACATTCAGTCAAATGACTCCTAATAATGCAAAACACAGTCAACATTTGCCTATCCCAGATATTTGGGAAGGACTTAGTAAGTGGATAAAAACACCAAATCCTGTCTAAACATCTGGCTGACTGTGTAAAAGAACGTATCTATAATAATAATAAAATGCCATGACAAAGTAACAACATATTGTATTGTTTATCTGTAAGAAATACCATTTGCCTGGAAGCAAGAACTGGTGGGACCACAAAACAGACAAATAGAAAATGAAGAATTAGAAATGGTTGAGAATATTTGTAGCTTAGGTGGTAGATGTTGGTGGTGGTTTGTTCTCCGAGCTTGTTGTTTACTTTTGTAATGTTTTGTCACCAGGCTAGGTAACATCAACAGTGGAACTTTGGTTGAAGTGTCTTGTTTCATTTCTCTTCTGCTTTTATAGGTCTTATGTGGTCAGTTGGTCATGTGACCCATTTGGTCACAC
>NW_015386376.1:731504-735893 GCF_001527695.2 Protobothrops mucrosquamatus | reverse complement strand
GGTTGAGAATATTTGTAGCTTAGGTGGTAGATGTTGGTGGTGGTTTGTTCTCCGAGCTTGTTGTTTACTTTTGTAATGTTTTGTCACCAGGCTAGGTAACATCAACAGTGGAACTTTGGTTGAAGTGTCTTGTTTCATTTCTCTTCTGCTTTTATAGGTCTTATGTGGTCAGTTGGTCATGTGACCCATTTGGTCACACTGTGTGAGGGTGATCACTTTTTCTCAGCCCAACCCACGTCGCAGGATTGTTGTTGTCAGGAAAATAGGAGGAGGAAGTCGTGTTGGATATGTTCACCATCTTCAACTATTTGTAAAAATAATAAAAAGGTGGAATACAAATAATAATTAAATACCCTCTCTAGTAGGTAAGATGTAACCCATTTTACCACTATAATGTTCCTATTTCAATTTCTGCTCTACACTGAATTGGCGTAGACATTATGTCTACTCCAATTTATGTCTGGGATTGTTAAAACAACAAAACGTCCTGAACAGTTAGAACAAAAATATGCAACTAAAGATCAGACAAGGTCTCTTGACGTCTACTTAGAAGTAAGTATTTGGTGCAGTGAAATAACACCAATGTTCTTAGTAAGTCTCAGATGTCATGCTGAGTTTTAACCCATCTTACTGTTTTAAGGAGTTGCCAAAATATGATGGAATAATTCTGACACTTAAAAATGGTTGCAGGTGCCCAGCCAAAAAAACAAACCCATGAAGTACTAACTGATATAGTACTTTGTCAAAAGGTGAAAGAAATTTATGGCTCTGTAAAGAAGAAAATCAAACATACAGCAAAAGGAAATAATCAAAACCTCTGTCAAATTTTCTTCCTTACAGACTCACATCCATGAGAAATTTATTTATTGCATATGACTGTTTTTCTGATAGCAGCACTAACTTATGTAGCTTTAAGCAGAATTATGTCTCATTTTTTTCAGAGGCCTTTAATTCTGTATAGAGTGCATGGAATTTTGCTGCTAGTGCCCTTAACAGTTCATGCCCTTAACAGTTCACTCTTGAATTCTATGGGACTTTCAGGCATGCATTGATACATTGCAGCCTACATTGATTCTTCTTTCTAATAGCCATAGGGTTATTGAGGGCTTGAGGGCTGATTTTTGGCAAGGTCAAGATCCTTGTATGGATTATAACCCATTTTTGCCAGTCTTGAGTGGACCGGATTCTCTGTTATGAAATATTAACAAAGTAAAACTGCTTCATATTGTGTGATAAATTAATCTTTTTTTAAAAAGATTGAACAACATCACTGTTAATAGCGGGCATGTTTCTCTAGAGAGGACATGCCACTGTGCATGAAAAAAAAAAAGTTTTTTGCAGGTGCTCATATTTTGGAGTCTTGTTGCCCCTAATTTATCAGATGAGAAATTTAGCAGCAGGGAGGTGAAATAAAAGGTCAGGTTCTATATCAGTCTTTCATAATATAGTGTTCTCCAAATGGGTTGGGAATTCAGTTCTCTAAGATTCCAGTCCTACTTCCTGGGAATTCTGAGAGTTATCGAGAGTGAGGAATTCTCCTTCATGGAATTGTCAGCTGCAGAGAATCTGACTGGTATTGCGCACATATCAGTGATTAGTTATCCACAACATTGCTATTTTCTTTTGATTTACAACATGCAATTGGCCTTCTATTAAAAAAAAATATCATGCTTAAAGCTAATTTATGCTATGGTTGAATGAAAGGAATCCCTAAAATAATTTTAAAAATAAACTTAAAAACTATGCCAAGCAAACCTTTCAACTTTCTAGCTGCAAAACTGGACAAAGTGGATCTGGTCCATGAAAGTTTGTGGTTTTATGAAGTTAAAAACAAAAATGTGTACTTTTTAAAAATATAATAGACTATCACAGTATCTATCTGGGATATTGGCTAATTGAGTATAATGGACAATTATATCCAACTAGGCCTAGAACTCGCAATTCCATTCTAAAAATTTAATATCTGGCACCCAGTGGTGGGATTCAGCCAGTTCGCACCAGTTTGGCAGAACCGGTAGCTAATTTTTTGTTGCCCAGGCCCAGAATGGACTTCCGGAAGCGGCATCCACATAGACAACCAGTTGTTCACATATTTGAATCCCACCACTGCTGGCACCCAATATGTTTTGATCGTAGTAGTACTTTAATAATACTATGTATTGTTAGTAGTAGTGAATTAGTAGTTTAATAATTAATATGCACTAGTATTCGCATGTGACAGTCACAAGAGTAGTTATATGGGCTCAATTCTTACCCCATTAATCCCAAATATGTTCTATGTATTGCATGTCTAAACAGTAACATGATCATTAATGATCATTAATGATTAAAGAGCTGTGGTGGCGCAGTGGTTAGAATGCAGTATTGTAGGCTAATTCTGCTTGACTGCCAAAAGTTTGATTCTCACCAGCTCAAGGTTGACTCAACCTTCCATCCTTTCAAGGTCGGTAAAATGAGAAGCCATATTGTTGGGGGGCAATATGCTGACTCTGTAAACCACTTAGAGAGAGCTGTAAAACACTATGAAGTGATATATAAGTCTAAATGCTTTGCACAAATAGCCTAACCCTAACACAAACACATGATGCAACACACAAAGGTCACCAGTCTTCTTACTCAGATGACTGAAGATATACATATCCCACCACCATTGTGAATGCAGTGAATAGCAACCACATTTTTAATGTGATAAATTTCGTGACCAGCACCATGAAAACATGAGTTCCACAAATGTGGAGTCTGATTGTAATTCTATTCTTTATCATTTATTATATACTAATACCTTATGCACATTGCATAAGAACATATGTCTAATCCCTGAGATGGTGGGGGACTGGAAGAAGTTGAAAATTCACATCTCTTCTTTAACCTGGACGGAACACAAGTTACTGAAGTCTTCCTGTAGGACCCCATGCCCAGCAATTGGTACCAACTTGTGATCCAATGAGTCAACACCCATATCGATGTTCGACAATCACAGCTGGCTTATGTGTTGGTTTATGTATAATATGATGCAGAGTCGCTTCTAGATGAGTTGGGTGGCACATTAGTGAATGAATGAATGAATGAATGAATGAATGAATGAATGAATGAATGAATGAATGATACAAGAACCCTCCATAAACATTAGATGGCTCATTTTCTACTTGAACTTTTCTTAACTGTAAATTTGACCATCTGATAGAGGTGATGTACTCTGTCATTTGTATATACATATAACAGGTTTTGGAGCAAATTTTTGTTTATGATTTTGTTTCTCACTGAGGACTTCTATCCTACTTCATCCCCAAAGCTAAGGGTGTATTTTGATGACACTGTTGATGTAAGCTTTTGTTTTGTATTCTTTCCAGCTGCTTTCCATATGTCTGTTTATTCCCTTTGGCTATAACTATTCAGAACTCATTACTTCCTGGATGCATATGTTAATAATATATAGGATAATATATGCAATCAGTTCACTTCATTTTTAATAAGCACCAAAAAGTGTTTTTGTTAATCCTGTACATGAAATTGAAAATTGAACTAGATCTGTAGATATGTGTCACGTTTAGGAAAAAAACAGTTCTCTTTTTAAAAAGTACATTCGTTTATTTAAACAGATAGTGTTAACTTTTACTCACTAACACCTCTATTGAAATAGGCATTTAACTTTCAGCAAACAAACTCAAGTTCTAGATAAATTATAACCATATACTTGATATACTATGTATTTGTCTATCTTTCCCAGTGTATAATGTTTCACTGAATTAATGAAAATACACTCAGAATTGCAAAACTGGAAGGAATGAGTTTGAATTTAAAATCTTGCCAATGCTTTAAAATAATAACAGAAGTGTGAACACAGTTAGCTGTCTAAGACTGATAAGACAACATAATTATACTTTGTAATTTAAAAAAAAATAAAAGGAATCTTTTATTTAAAATACGTTGCTATAGTTTGCTTTCTCTAACAGGTTGGGAACACTTGTGTACAGTAATTGAATGACAGAACTAGATTGGAAGTGGGAAATCATCTTCTACTTTACATAGGTGAGGCCAATGGATTCAGCTTTACATCATTTTGTAATATCGAATCTGCAAAATTAACCACAGTTTGTCAGATCTAAAGTCACACTGGACAGTTTATATAATAGCGAATGTGGAAGACACCCCTTTGAGAGGTCCAGGTGCTGAAAGTGTTAAAGGAAAATTAGCTAATTTATCTATCTGGGTAATGAAAGGAGACAACAGAAACCAGAAAAATCATACACTGTGAAACCTTTCAGGTGAGATTTTATAATAAAAAGTCTGGGTTTTACCTTCACCTCCCCCACCCCCAAGTCCAGCTGGCTGCAACAGAGCCAGTTCTAGTAATTTGGGCAGTGAATTCAGAACAAGACTAGCTTTTTT
>NW_015386376.1:713540-731412 GCF_001527695.2 Protobothrops mucrosquamatus | reverse complement strand
TTGTCCTGCCTTCAGGCGCCTTGGAGAATAGCTTGACTCCCTCTTCTTTGTGGCAGCCCCTGAGATATTGGAACACTGCTATCATGTCCCCCCTCGTCCTTCTCTTCATTAAACTAGACATACCCAATTCCATCAACCTTTCCTTATTTGTTTTAACCTCCAGTCCCCTAATCATCTTTGTAGCTCTTCTCTGTACTCTTTCTAGAGTCTCAGCATCTTTTTTTACATTGTGGTGACCAAAACTGGATGCAGTATTCCAAGTGTGGCCTTACCAAGGCATTGTAAAGTGGTATTAATATTTTGCGAGATCTTGATTCTATCTCTCTGTTAATGCAGCCCAGCACTGTGTTGGCTTTTTGGGTAGCTTTGTTAGATTTTGTTAGATAGCGCCCAGTGTTCAAGTCTGTCCAGATCCTCCTGTATCTTAAGCCTGTCTTCTGGAGTGTTGGCTATTCCTGCAATTGTTCATTCTGTCTGCCTTTCCTCTTACTTTTCAGATTTCTTCTAAGTCTCTGACCTTGCTGTATATAATAAAGATTAAGCTTCACTTCTTAATAAACCAGTGATGTGTATTTTGGGAAAGGAATTGAGCCTGTAGAACATGCCTCCTTGGCAGGTCAAACTACTGAAGCTAGAGATAGGCTTCCGCCCAGGAAAATCAATGTCTCAGAATGTTTCTGTGGAATAAAATGGCTGGTGGCAGCTGATCCAACTGGTGAGAGGATGAAGCAAGGTAGTAGGGGCAAGGAGACCCCTCATGGGATAAAGGGACATGTGGAGACTCATGCCATCCCACCCCACCCCTGTTTATGCACACCCGATTGTGTACATGAAATAAGAATATTTACCAAGGGCAGAAAATGAAGTCTGATTCTGCCATTGCTTTACCAAAATGCTCTTTTTTAAAAAAACGTTAAGCACTGTAATCCATTTTTCCAACCACAGGCCCTTTCTGACTGCCAATCAGATAACTTACTTTAGAGTGGAAAAGAAATGTAAAAAAATTAAGGCAGAACATAAAAGGAATTGATCCTGAGATGACCTGCTGGTATATAAACAGACGGCATTTCATTACATGGGAAATGAGACGCAGGGGGGATATGAGATATGTGTGGATAAGGGAACATGTGGAGAGTACAGCATTTATTGAGGACTGATTTTCCAAAAGGAATCTGAGAGTTTAGTCTCTTCTGATCATAGCAAAGATATGAAGTAGATTACAAGAAAATTGGTTATTTATTTCCCAAATGGGGAAAGAACTAACCAGACAGTTGGCTATGCAAGATCCTGCATTGGAGAGATGTTGTAATGAATGATGATGGTGAACTTAATACACATTTCAAATGTAAAATAAATGAACTGTTCGTTAAGAAAATCTGAAGAATAAAAAAGGCTACCATTTCCCAGAAATGCTTGTAAGCCATATTTTAGTTGTACAGACTATTCCTTTGCCTTCGCATTGTGAATAGTTCTGCAGTGGGTACATTTAAGAAAGCATTGGTTTAACAAAATATTACAAACTGGAGCAGGATATACAAGAGAGGCATGTGAATCAACAAGAACTGCAATTTAAGATTTGAAAGTTAGATTGAAGGCAACAAAGTCAGTTCAAATTAATTTGAAATTTGAATTTTGAATCTCCAAACATTTTGGTTACCAGCTAAATTGGGAAAGCACCAAAACATCTCTAGTGGGGATAAAAACAGGAAGGTAGTCACATATTTCAGAGGACATTAAGCTTGCAAAGTTTTAGCTGGATAGCTTAAAACATTTTCCAGAAATAGAATTTTGAAATGTTGTCATACAACTTTTTTTAAAAAAGGCAGAATTAACAGGATTACAGAGAGAACAATATAGCAGCTCCCCACAAAATCCAGCAAACAGCCTAAATAGAAGTTGTGCTGAAACAATGCAGAAAGTGCCCCACCACAGTTTAGAAAAAGAAACTTTCAGAAACTAATTTACACAGTGCTTATTGGGACTTTGGGATGGAGAACATCTATTTATAGCATCATTTGTAGCTATCATCATCATATGGTCTGCTTGGTGCACTGCATTGACTTTTTAAGTTTTGCCTTTTTATCAAGCTGTATTTATCGCCTTCAGTCTGAAATATTTGCAGATTTGATATTTATTAAACAGATTTTTTATTTTTTGATTAATAAAATTTGATTTTCTTTATATATGATAAGATTGTTCTATTTTCAAAAAAAAAAAAAAGATTGAATTCTCAAGCCATACACTTTCAAGCTACATGGCTAGGAGATTGATTGATTGGTTGGTTGGTTGATTGGTTGATTAATTGATTGATAGGGTTTGTATGGCTGCCCATTTTAGAGCACAACTGTGGGCAGAGCACAATAACAAAACCAAGAAACAATAAAACAATAATACAAAAACCAAAAAATGTGACATTTCCATCATTCTGTTTGATTGCCTCCAACAAAGCAACAAACTCTCATTTCACCCTATCTTCCCCCATACTTGGGGGGAAAGAACCATCTCTTTCCTCTTTCCAAAAGGTGTTCTATAGCAGGGCTTTTCAACCTTTTCACCAATTGTACCACTTTTAGGATACGGCAATATTTGAGTACCACCAGTCACCTAGCAAGGTGTCAAAAAGTACAAGTAGTCCTTGACTTACAAGAGTTTGCTTAGTGACTGTTCGAAGTTACAAGGGCACTGAAAAAGTGACTTATGACCATTTTTCACACTTGTGACCATTGCAGCATCCCCAGGGTCATGTGATTTATATTTGCATGCTTGGCAACTGATTCATATTAATGATAGTCACAGTGTCCCAGGGTTACATGATCCCCTTTTGCAACCTTTTGACAAGCAAAGTCAATGGGGAAACCAGATTCACTTAACAACCGTGTTACTAATTTTACAACTGCAGTGATTTACTTAACAAATGTGGTAAGAAAAGTCGTAAAATGAGGCAAAACTCATTTAACAAATTTCTCACCCTTTCTCCTTTTATATCCTCTCCTCTCTTCCCCCTCCTCCTTTTATATCCTCTCCTCTCCCCCCTCTTCATTTTATACGGGTGTCGAACTTGATTTCATTGAGGGCCACATTAGCATTGTGGTTATTGTGGGGGGGGGAAGAGTGAGGCTGTGTGGCCAGCTCTACATCGCTTAGGTCAGGGGGGTGCCTGTGGGGGGGATCTGGGGGATCAACGGTGGAGGGGGTTAGGGTTAGGCTCCTTCCTTCCCTCCCTCCTTCCCATTCCCATCTCCTTCTCTTCTCTTCTCTTCTCTTCTCTTCTCCCTTTCCCCTTAGGGCTTCTCTAACAAAAAGCCTTTTCTCTCTTTCTCTTGCACATATCTCTCCAAAATCCTTAGTTAGTTAACTTGGCTAGTCAGGCTTAATCCAAAGGCCAAACTACCCCCAACACCACCATGTTCAATCCTAATTAGACCACTTCAAACATTACCCAATATGCCACTGGGGAAAAACTTCCCCAAAGATCAGCTTCAGATGTTTAAAATGTGGAAAAGTGTGTTTTCTCAAGAAGGCAGCCTTTTCAGGTAAGTCAGACTAGGAAACTGTCTCCACAAGTTTGTGTGGAACTATGCTTGATAAAAGCGGCAGTAACAGAATTTTGAATGCTTGACTGTATTTAACCATTCCTCTCTTTTATACCCCAGGGAGTTAGGGCAGTCTGAGATTCTCACTATTTTTTTCTTCTCTGGGTTTTAAATTGTCTTTTTGTACATTTCTTTGCATGGTTTCTTATGCAAAGAGAAACCATCTATATGGGTGTCTACACCAGACAGGTTGTCCCCAAACGAAAATCCAAGTAAACAAGGCTGAGTCCAACAGTCATGAGCCAGAAAAGCCTCCCAGTAAAGGCTTCCCATTCAGCATGGATGCTTTTTTAATTCATTATTAAGTGAACAGATGTGTTAGTAGATGGGCTTTGGGCATTGTCTTGGAGAGGCACAGGAGCCACAATCTCCAACATATGTCCCGGACCAACACTTGGTTAAGACTCCATGAGCGAAAATGCTTCTTGTCTAAAGCCAAACAAAAACTGCTCTATCGTCATCATCATCATCATCATCATCATCATCATCATCATCATCATAATGATAAAGTTGGAAGGGACCTTGAAGGTCATCTAGTCCAACCCCCTGCTCAGTCAGGAAACCCTATACCATTTCAGAAAAACAGTTGTCCAGTCTTTTCTTAAAAACTTCCAGTGTTGGCACATTCACCGCTTCTGGAGGCAGGTTGTTCCACTGGTTAATTGTTCTAACTGTCAGGAAGTTTCTCCTTAGTTCTAGGTTGCTTCTCTCATCATCAAATGTATTTGTCACCCATCTCATGGTTCAGGGTGACTCTGAGGCGGCTAAATAGTTCAGTTCAGGGGTAAGGCTATAAAAGAAAATGGGAGTGTGTAATGATGGTGTATCAAAATTATCCTGAGAAAAATTAGAAGAACACAAATAGAAGACTCTCCCACCAGGAAAAAAAAAACAAGAATTAGTCAAGATGGGCCTCCTGATCCGAATGGAACCTCTCTAATCTGACTTATTCATAGCCCCCTTGGAAACAAGAGATGATAGCTGCAGGAGGTGAAGTTGGAGCAGTTCAAGTCTGGGCTCTAAGCTGATCAATGAAGAAGGAAAGATAGCTCAGGAAGCAGAAGATGAACCCACGTATTCCTATACAAAGCTCTCAATTGCTTAGACCAGGGGTAGGCAACCTTGGCTCTTTTATGACGCGTGGACTTCAACTCCCAGAAATCCTGAGCCAGCATGGCTGGCTCAGGATTTCTGGGAGTTGAAGTCCACGCGTCATAAAAGAGCCAAGGTTGCCTACCCCTGGCTTAGAGCCAGGGTATTTCTGGGTGGTGGGTGGGGAAATGCAGTCACCCCAGCTCTGATTATGTATGCAGGATTAAAGATATAAAAATAATCTTGGTGCGGATTTCCTGGGGGCAGATTTGTAATATACTAAACAGCAGATTCTGCATAGCATGGATGGTAGCAAATAGCTATTTTTCTCAATATAAGTCAACACAAAACCTTGGATAAAACTCTATGGTTTGTCTGGAAAAGATGCATCCCAAATAAAATATGTATATTTGAATATGCCAAATAAATAAATAAATAAACAAAAAAGGATTGGGGCACTTGCACTTACAAAAACAATACAATTTTCCAAAACAAAGCAAAATGCAAAATGTACACTAAAAGTATTTAAAAGCAACAACAACAAACGGGACAAATGAAACATTGAAGTTTCCGCATCTCTACTAAGCTGCTAAAACAATTGATGGACAATTTTAATGTACTTATCTAAAAATCAATTCCTCTCCATATTTTTTCCCCATTTTTTAATTGACTAAACTCTGGATATTCCAAATGCCACTTTCATAACATGCACAGAATCATTAAAATGGAGTTAACCTAAAAGTTAAGCAACGTTTAAATTGGAATTATATTTTGGGGAGATGCTTTTCAATATCATTTACTTCCATGACTAAAATAGCATTTACAAGTTATGCAGCAGATCTGTCTTACACCAGGCTTTTAATATGATGAATAATCTTGAGGTTTCTTCTCCCTACTTCCCAGAAATTAGTTACCCTGCAACAGGATAACATTACCAGCAGCAAATGCAATGCAGTTATTCCTGGGATCATAGCTGGTTTTGGCACCATGACTGAAGCTGAGGTATGAATACAAGTATTTAATCTATTTTGGGTCCAATGTTGTGCTAAATGCCCATTTAAAAATCTTGGTTTCAGAGTAAGGAGCATCTATGGAACCTTAGAACACTCCTTTTTTTGTAGTCTCCAAAATGAAGTCATAATCTGGCTATCCATCAGCAGAGAGCTAAGAGCAGAATAGCCTTACACATTTCTCAGGAACAGCTTTGCGTTTGGTATTTTGACACCGAATATTATTGGGTCACTAGTTCCAGACAAAAAGAAAGGAAGAAAGAAATAGGAAGGTAAAGTGACATCTCAGTTCAGAGAGGGAACAGGGAAGAGGGAAGCAGGAAGAAAAACAGATCATTTGAAGGTTGCCCTTTATGTATATCAGATTATATCAGAGACTGAATCCACCAAAAGCAGGGAAACAAAAAGCCATTTGTCAATGTCGCTGAGTTATTTGCATGTGGAATTAAAGCTATTGTTGTAGGCAGCTTACTGCAGATTAGCTGGCCAAGAAGAAACGAAGACTCAGCCCATCACCCAATGGGCTCCCAAGCTAGGATGAACTAGCTGAAACTTAATGGGCTTGGTTGCTTGGTTTGGTGGCTTAGCCTAAATTGGCAAATGTATCCAATGAGGCTTAGATATGAACCAGAGTTATTCAACAAGTCATACTTTAACAAATTCTGGCTTAATGCTACAGATGAAGAATAGGCCTGACTTCCTGCTCCTCCTCCTCCCCCGGAGAACAGTTTTAAAAATTTCACTGCTATGAACTTCCAAGCCATAGTTTGTCATCTGGGGACAAACTCTAGTCAGTTTTACATGGGTTTGTCCAAAAATCAATTTGTTGTTGCTGTATCCTGGCTCATTAGGCAGAACCAACCACAATTCCTAGTTTAATTTTTTTTTTAAGATGAGATCAGCTGGAAACAGAAGAGAACCATTGCTGAAAATCTCTACATCTCTCTCAAGCCTTCCCTGATTGAGTTACTCCTTTCCAAGAAACAGGCAATGTCAGTCATACTGCAAGTCTAAATACTATTTCTTTATATGTTCCCACAGACCCTAGTATATAATTTTAGAAAACTACCAGTGAAGGAAAAGAGGACACCTTTGAGCCGTTCTAAAACCCAAGGGCTCTGAGTCTTGCTGCTGTTCAAACAGCCTCCAAATCATATGACTGGCTTTCTGAGAATCAGCTTAAAGAATGATTTCTTTAATAAGCTCAGAATGAACAATGTTGGAATAATAAGATGCTGCTGAGTCTGTTTCACCTAGAGAAGAAAGATGGGGTGGTGGTGGTAGGATAGTACTCATCAAATATTTGAAAGGATGTCACAGAGAGGAAGGTCAAGACCCCCCTTTCCAGAGTGCAGGACGCAGAATAATGGATTTCAGATATAGGAAGGCCAATTAGGAAAAAGCCTCCTAACAGCAAGAACAATTTGGCAGTGGAACTAATTGCCTAAAGATAGCGGTTTCTCCTTCATTGCAGATGTTCAGGCATAGGCTAGACAGCCATATGTCTGAGATGTTTTAATTTGGCTTCTTGCACAGAGCAAGAGGTAGACCTGATGATCCAGGTTGCTCCTTCCAAATCTATTTTTTCCCACCACGTCTAATAGCAATGGTCAAAGATCATATCTTGAAGGTGAAAACTAAGGATAAGATTATTTTTCATGCCTTAAAAAATGCCAGATCAAGACTCCTTCTATGTGCCGGTCTAATTAAAACAATTAGATGGACTTCTTTGTGTATGTGATACTGGTATATAGCCTAGCTTCTATGTGTTGCTCTGTCTGATTGGCTCTGCTAAAATTTTGGGGGGTGGGGGGTTGTCACTGCTTAGAACAGTGGTTCTCAACCTGTGGGTCGGGACCCCATTTGGGGTCGATCGACCATTTCACGGGGGTCGCCAAGCAAGGCTGTCTGCCATTTATTTTGTCCATTTTTTTTGTCCGCCATTTTTTCCCCTTTTCCGGCGGGTGCCTTACCTTCCTTGGGCTGGGCCAGCTGGTGGTCGGCCTGCTCCATCTCTGCCACTTGCCAGCTAAGCCTCGGCCAGCACAGGGGGCGGAACCACGCATGCGCGGCGCTCCTGGGCAGGGAAAGTCCTCGACCTACGACCGGTTGGGTAGTCCTCGACTTACGACCGGTTTAGTCCTCGACTTACGACCGGTTTAGTCCTCGACTTACGACCGGTTTAGTCCTCAACTTACGACCGGTTGGGGTCGCGGCATTAAAAAGGTTGAGAACCACTGGCTTAGAAACTGTTTCTATTTTTGTAGTTCTGTTGAATTTGTGTTACCTCTAAATCAATGAAATTTCTGAAGAACTTGATGCGCTCTGGATCCACCCACATTTTTCAGACATTGTTGATACAGTGCTATAAAGTAGAGTAGAAATGGATGGAAGCATTAGATAGATAGAGACTACAGGTCCCCCCTATAGTCTCTACATATCTAATGTATGTATTAAAAATAAATGTAAATTGATTTATGGGGAATCTGAGAAATGAAAACTATGGAGGATGTGAGAAAGGGAGTATCCTCTTTTGCCTTTCACCACAAAAAGTTACTAATTTCCATTTATGAAGAAGAACAAAAAGCAGAAGGAGAAGTTTAGTACAGTAGTCTCTAGCATGCCCTAAACTAGGCTATCATATTTCAGCTGTAAAAATCTGAATTACCACTAGATGGCAGCACGTTGCCTCTTTCCTGCCATCCAGTATTAGTTAAACTGTCAGTCATTCTTCAAAAACAAGTTATACAACAAACAAGAAACCTTTTCATTTCCAAGGAGAATTCTTATGCAAACTGAGTGCTCTCTCTGCACCCCCCCACCCTCCGGTTAGTGTTTTTTTTTTCTTCAGATCCCAACAATTATAGCTTTTCATGGTAAATATCACCTCACTTCAGCCTACAAAGCCCTGAAAATGATATTACACAAAATCAATATGTCTGCCAAATACAATATGAAAATGAACATTTTCATTCTGTGTTGATTAAATTTCCCTCTGTTGCCAGAACTTTATATCTTTCCTTAAGTGTTTTCTTTGAAAGATGATTTCCTGTTCAACCCAAACATTACTATATATGCAGAATCTGGCTCTGGACCCAACGCTGAAGACCACTAAGAAGAGTAGCTATCGTTCATTTCAGACAGAAAACAACGTGCTCTTGTCGGCACCATTTGTCTTTCTGTTGACCACGAAATGTGGTCTAAATTTCCTACTATATAATTCAAATATTTTTCCAGGGTAAAAATCAGTAGGATATAAGAATGGAGTAGTTGATTCCTGTTTGAACAATGATTGTTTATAATTGTTGCGGATCACCCACAAAATTAGGCATTTATAAACCAGACTGACTTTTCAAAAATCAATGTCCTTGTTAATATGGATAACTCTACGGGCATTAGGGACTGTGCCCTTGTTGCAAATACTTTCTTTTAAAATACACTAAAGCTGTTTTAATGTAAGAACATAATCTGATTTTATTTTTCCAAACTGCTGATGCTATTATTACTATCAGTACTGCTGCTACTGCTACTACTGCTGTTAATAATAAATCTACACCCATTTGGAATTAGCCTTGGGCTATGTGAAAAAATCCAGACAACCATGGTAGCATGATAGATGGTAGCAAAGGTGTGGGGGGGGGAGCATTGTGTACAGGAACATTTGCTTAGAGTATGGGCTAGGGCCAGGCCCTCCCAAGTCCAGATGGGAAATCCCATAGAAAGTTATGGAGAATAACAGGGCTAAGATCCTTCCAGATCCAAACAACCAGGCAAGTACTAGTGAATCAACCAGACATCATAGCAGTAGACACAGATCAGAAAAAAGCGGTGGCGATAGATGTAGTGGTGCCAAGTAATAGTAACATCAAGAAGAAGGACTATGAAAAGCTGGAGAAGTACCAGGGCCTAAAGTAGGAAGTTCAATGATCTGCCACCAGAGACATACCAGGATGATACTATTGGCCTAAGTACCACTAGTGTTAGGCCCAAGCCCCAAAACAACACAATGAAATCCAAATCGAGTCTAATCCTTTATTTGCTTATACTTAATGGACAGAATCTTGCCACACTAAAGCTATAACCT
Organism: Protobothrops mucrosquamatus; assembly: GCF_001527695.2. Taxonomy (NCBI): domain Eukaryota; kingdom Metazoa; phylum Chordata; class Lepidosauria; order Squamata; family Viperidae; genus Protobothrops; species Protobothrops mucrosquamatus. The sequence goes on along the minus strand of NW_015386376.1, from coordinate 721,633 downwards.
TCTACAATGATAGATTCATCCTGAAGCTTCCCCCCCTCCTCCATGCAGCTTGGGACTGCACAGTCTCTTAATTTGGGCTTCTCTTTGAAATATCCTGTCTCCTCCCTTGGAAAGCTTTGTACTGCCAAGACTCACCTCCATGCTTCTCTAGGTGCACATTCCATCACAACTAGTGTCACTTATCTCAATACCATAAACCTGATATCTGAAGAACACTCCCCTGTGTCCAAATGCAGCTCCCCATCTTCTCATTTGCCTTTTGTTGTATTTTGTGGAAACCAATATTTAACTCGGAAGGTAGGGCTCGCTATTCAAATCCTTCATATGCTTCACACACTGCAGTTTGTACAATTTCCATGTAGCAATAGCAATAGCACTTAGACTTATATACCACTTCACAGTGCTTTACAGCCCTCTCTAAATGATTTACAGAGTCAGCATTATTGCCCCCAACAATCTAGATCCTCATTTTTACCCACCTCGGAAGGATGGAAGGCTGAGTCAACTTTGAGCCAGTGGGACTCGAACTGCCAAACTGCTGGCAGCTGGCAATAAGCAGAAGTACCCCACAGTACTGCTTTCTAACAACTGTGCCACCAGGGCTCTGAACGTCCACTAGGTAGTAGTTTCATCACTATCAAACATCAGCTCAGTCATCTTGCAGTTCTGCCTCTGCTGAGGGAGAACTACATAATTTCATATCTACTTAATAGCAGAATCATTGATTGGCTTTAGAACTCACAAAATGCCAAGCCATAATCTGGATTGTTTTTGTACTTGTTCTTGTTCTTGTTGTTTTTGTTTTTAATTTATCAGAATAGGCAAGAACACGCATTATATTTTAAGGCTAATGGGCAAACCAACCTCTATAGTTGCTAAACAAACCATAATTTAAAACCATGTTTAATATCGTGGGAGATTCCAGCTGTGCACATCTACCACTGTGATGCCATCATGCTCAATATATGTAGCTTTTGCGGGGCTGCAGTAAGGGGATTGTCATGGTTCCAATAGATGAAACCCATTAAAGAACTTCAAGGCAAGAATTCTTCCTTAAAGTACATTTTATTCAGGAAACAAAGTATTGGCACTACATAGTTGAACCCAAACCTAAATTCCCTTCCCCCAGATACAAAGTAACAAGTTGCAATTCTCACCCCCATGAAGCAGTCTCACATTCTCCAATTAGACAGAAGCGTAGGCTCCCTCTCCAGCTTCTCAGCCCGCCAAAACATTATCGGTTTGTGTTCTTGAGTTCCCACAAAGCTGCATTATTATTATGGCTAGCTGAGCTCAAGCATTCACCCCACCCCCCTTCTACATCTGACTTCTAAACAGGAGAAAAAGCAAGCTGAAAGCAAAGTAAAAATGACTGCAATTTCCCTCAGTTGTCAGAGCGGGAACATCCATTGTCACAGTGTTGACAGGAGATAGTGACCATAAAGAAAACGTGAGAGAGTAACTTCCAATGGCACCAAAAATTACATTTTGGACACTATGAGAGAGATGCTCTTTAAAAATGCTCACTTGGACTACTTCCACATTTTCAAGTGGGAAAAAAAATCGGTCATCCTAGTATTCTCACATGATTTGGAATGTGAAGCTTCAATTCCAGATATTATTGAATTTTGGGCCTTCTGCCTCTATACTATTTTGAGAGAATCTGTTTTTGCCACTGTTAGATAACTTTCATACTTCTCAATTAAGTTCTTGTGACACTTGTGAACAGACTCCTTTGACAGCTATCTCAGAACTGGGAACTATCACATGGAGCAACTAGAATAAATACTGGAAGGAAGTGTAGAAAATATTCTACTCTGAAATTTCTCTCTTTGCTTCAGACAGTGAGCCTGAATATTAATTAATGTCAGATGGATAGTTAAGACCTATAATTTTCTTTCAACGGGCTTATCATGTCTGGAATGCAAAAATCTGGGTGGCAGCTGGATGGAAGCAAACAGAGTACGAAAATTTAAGATTTTTGTAATCCAAATACTGTGAACTTATTTTTAATATATTTCATTGCCACCAGCCTGTTATTCAAACAATTGTTTTAAAACCTTGCTCCTATTGGTTGTTCCTTTTATACTTATAATTTGTTTAACGGTGTGAAGTGTCTCAAGGACCTTTTCAAGTATGGTCTATATTTTGTTTTATCATAAATAAATAGTTGTTGAGTCTTTTTCTCTCCACTATTGTTCAGTGCTAAGTCGTGTCTGACTCTTCATGGACTATAGCATCCCAGGCCCTCCTGTCCTCCACTGTCTTCCAGGGTTTGCCCAAATTTTTAGCCTTTTGGTACTGTTCATTGGGTTTTTCTTGGCAATGACACTGGAGTGAATTGCCATTTCCTTCTCCAGTGGACCACATTTCGTCAGAACTTTCCAAAGCCATAGCATAGCTCATAGTTTCATTGAGCTGCACAACCCCTTTCACACAACAAGCCAGTGATCCATGATGGGCTACCCAAAAAAAAATTATGGTTTATACATTTTTTTCAGCCAATGTAAATCTGATGAAGGCTTTTCATATTGGTTTGTCCATAAGAAATGTTGAGAAAGTATTCATGAATGCAAAATATACTGCCAGAAGTGAATGAGACCCTGCCAGTCTTAATTTACTTTGATACAAATCTCAAATAAAAGCTATTTGGCTTCCAGTCATAAACTATGGATGGGTAAGTCTCAATTTTGCAGTGAGATGTGCAACTAAAACATATGGAACTGCAGACAATGAGAAGAAAAATGAAATATACCAAAGGTAAACAGAAGACGGAATAGTTCCTTTTGATAGTTATTTGTTAGAAATATTTGTTTTTCTTCTTGGTTATGTTTGCTTCGGGCATGGAATAACTAGTCAATTTATCCAGGGGCAGCTCCTTTTAATAAATAACATATCTTCCAAAGGAACAGCTACAGTACATTGCATCACGCTCTATGTGGCACTGACAAATTCTTATTTAATTAGCATAATTAACCTTTCTTGTCACTCAAGCAAACTTGTTGACATATTTTCTCCAAACTGAATCAAGGACTATTTGTAAATTCATTTATGATGAAGAAAAAGAAAGGTTTAATTGCAAGCTGAAACACAAGTGGAGGCAAAGACAGGAGGGTGTTACAGGAATAGTATCCTATTTGTAGAAGAGCCATTTGTGCTAACACAGCACTAATGGTGTGCCATATGTTCTTTGTGTACCCAGCTTTTACACTAGAAGATACTTTTTAGAAGCAGACATGAGAACATTAATCCATAAAATTTTGGCATGCAAACTCTGGCATATTATTTTGCATGTACCTTTGGAAAATGATTTGGAGTCCATTTACAGCATGCTTCAAATGATGCAAGCAGAATTGTTAAGCAGACATATTGCTGGATGACATTTTATGGAATGACGAAAACCACAGCACTGAGTTCCCCAAGTTAATGACGCTAGGGGAATATGTGTAACTAGGAAACAGCCTTGGTATCATTGACATAAATGTATGTCATGATATCACCACATCATACACCACACCTCATTATCTCACAACATCCATATGTTGTAGCATTTGCATAACCCTAATCCACATCTGTCCTAATTTAATCCCTCTTCTGTCTTTCCCTGGCCTTCCAGCAGACACCTGTGAAACCAAGTCCCCATGATTGGATGATTGGATATTAGAAATGTCACTCAAAGCATGGTAACATGGGACATCTCCTCCTACTTTACAACCTGGAGTGAAGAAGGACTTGTGACAGCAGTTTGGGAAGTGTTTAGCATTTTACATTGACATTTACATTGTCAGGATATCAGCAAGTTTCCTCAGGAAACTTTGGATGCAACTTATAGTATATAGTGCAAAGGATTTTAAAAAAAATTCAGAACAAATACACAATCCCAATTAAAGACAAGTAGACTTCTATTCAGATCAAGCTTCATTCTTGCCCTTTCACTCTGCTTTTCATGATTTTTGGAGAAGATGAGAAAAAACTGGTAATAATGCAGCTTTTCCTTTCCTTTGTTATCTATAACAGATCAGAACATGACTCATTTGTAAGCACCTTAAAATACTGCAGGAAATACTGCAGATGGAGGGTATAGGTTTGTCAAGAAAACTTTCCAAACTGTCCCTATCTTCACTTTAGATTGGTAACTCCTTTATTTGATGTTGGGGATCCTATGTATGCAACCTAACTTGATTTAATGAAGCATTTCACAAAATGCCGCATGGCATTCTTAGTTAAGTGACATGGCCAATGTGACATGGTAATGAAATGAATAGATAACTAGATAAAAAACTGCAGGCACAGAGTTCTACATCAAGCTAGATTGAGGCATTCGATATGATAGCGTATCCTGGAGACGGCACATTTTTATCGAAGATTTGCATTATTTGGATGGAAAGATGGAGAAAATGCATATCACATTTGCAAATGACATAATTTTGATAAATCAGAGAAGTGGGCTGAAATAGAATGAAATTTCACAGAGTTAAGGGCAAAGCTCTTGACTTAGGAAGCAAAAACAAACATGCAGGTACAGGATGAGGTTATGAATTGCTTTTGGTCTTTACAAGTGGCACTTGTGAAAAAAAAAAGATCTTGGAACAGTGGTTGACTGCCAACATTAGCCAGCCGTGTGATATAGCTGCAAAATAGGCACGTGCAATTTTAAATTGTATCAACAGAAGAACTCTGGAAGCAATCATTCCATTTTATTCAGCATTGCCCAGATCACAGGCTTCTTAATTTCTAGGTTTAGTTTTGAGCATCGCACTTTGAATATGATTGGTGAATGGAGAGCAGCAGTCAAGTAAGAGGCCTAGACTGGCATCTGAATCATAAGTATGGCCTTTTAGCAGCAATCAGCCAACATTGATTCCTTTGTTCAGTTGAATTACACAACGTTTTTCTCAAGATAACGTTTTTATTAAACTCACCTCAGTTTCTCATTCGTTTCCAAGAGGTGAATTACAAGTTGGAAGCAATCCACTGCAGAATGTTATAAATTCCTAAGAACTATGGATTCGCAGGAAGAATATTATTGCAAACAGGTAACAGGATCAGGTATTACATCACCGGCTTTAGTTATAATTTGGGTCAGTCAACCAAGATTAAGCCATTCTTTTCAGGTCTCATTCTTAGCCGTTGACACAAATACAGCTTTATAATCATGCCACCAAAATATTCAGTGGCAATCTCTCAGTAAGGGGTTTTTAATTCCACCATTTCTCCTAGACCCCCCTCAAGTTCTTTACCTTTTTTCTAAATCAAAGTATTAGCTCAATTTCTATCGGCACCCTTTCCATGACATTCTGCCAAGTCTTGCTATACCATATTTAAACAAAAGCAATACCCTCCCACCAGCATAGTTACATAAAACTTTCTGTCCTGGGTATTTTTATTTCCTGGAAACATTTGTAATATTTATACGTACTTGGCAAACAAGTTTGAGATTAAGTGAATATGTTTCCAATAGAAATTGGCAAAACATTTCTCAAAGCAGCTAGATTAGGTAGTACTAAAAGTCAAGTACAGACTGTGGGATAATGAACATCCTGGATGTTTTATTTTTCCTGAATAATATACTCCGTAACATCAGCAATAACTCTGTATACAAGAGCTGCAGGGGTTTGATTAGAGGAGATGCAGGCAGTAGCAAAAAGTAGTTGGTGGTCTTTTCTCTTAAGAGACTATTGCTTTAACCAAGTCAAAAAGGGCAAACTCTGCTGATTTATCATCAGCCTCTATTTCAGACTCTGGGCAAAGTGCCATAGATTACAGGTCAGGGCTACCAGAAGTGGTGCGAACCAGCTGAATCCCAACACACACACACACACACACACAGAGAGAGATATAGATATAGATATAGATATAGATATAGATATAGATATAGATATAGACCAGTGGTTCTCAACCTTTTTAATGCCGCGACCCCAACCGGTCGTAAGTCGAGGACTAAACCGGTCATAAGTCGAGGACTAAACCGGTCGTAAGTCGAGGACTAAACCAGTCGTAAGTCGAGGACTACCCAACCGGTCATAAGTCGAGGACTTTCCCTGCCCGGGAGCGCCGCGCATGCGTGGTTCTGCCCCCTGCGCCGGCCAAGGCGTAGCTGGCAAGCGGCAGAGACGGAGCAGGCTGACCACCAGCTGGCCCAGCCCAAGGGAGGTAAGGCACCCGCCGGAAAAGGGAGAAAAAAAATGGCGGACAGCCTTGCTTGGCGACCCCCGTGAAATGGTCGATCGACCCCAAATGGGGTCCCGACCCACAGGTTGAGAACCACTGATATAGACAGTGCTTTTTTGTCATAGAACTCACCGGAACAGAATTCCGGCACCATTTTTTGAAAGATTTTCCAAATTTTAAAAGTAACTTTTGAAAATTTGATGTTTGGTCCACATGGACTTGAATCGCCCTGTCAAGTGTAGCAGGTCGGTGGCAAAATCATTAAAACTGTGCATGCAGGCTGCTTGTGTGTTGAGTCCAATGCATGCATATTTCATCTGGCTGCTCGGCTTGCGGCACTGCTCAGCTTGTGATTGGCTATGTGGTCACACGCTGAGTGCTTATTGCGGGCGGCGACCATTATGTTTCATTACACAGTTGACGTGGGGGTGTGTGTGTACAGTAACTGACTACGTGCGAAAGGTAAATAAAAGATTAACAAGATGTGAGTTCCGGCACCTTTTTTCTTACAAAAAAAGCACTGGCTATAGATATAGATAGATAGAGATAGAGATAGAGATAGAGATAGAGATAGAGATAGAGATAGAGATAGAGATAGAGATAGAGATAGAGATACAGATACAGATACAGATACAGATACAGATACAGATACAGATACAGATACAGATACAGAGACATAGAAATAGACATAGACATAGACGTAGACATATATTCAGTGAGACTTTTTTCCCCCAACTTATAACCGACAGCTGGTCTTTACATACTCTTTTGGATTTTCTATAGGTCATGCTCCTAATTATTTATTGGAAGCAGGAAGTAGGAAGAAATACAGTTTTGCCCTAATAAAATGCTTCACCAGGGAAGGACTGTATACAATGCGTGACTCCAACAGGGCCCAAAAGAAGCCTCAACTCCACACAACTCTTCAAGTGCAGTGGGGCTCTGTGGCTGCTGCAATGATGGAGAGCTTTTTCTTGGCGACTTTGGTTACAGTCATGACAGCTAGCTTGAATTATCGCAAGACATCTGGCCAAGAGATAAGGAACTGGGTGATTTAGCCCCTTTCTCTCTGTCTCAACTGTTCAGAAGTGCTTTCAACTAAATCAAGGTCCTGAAAAAAATAATAATAATTAATCAACGGTTTAGCACTTGAGCGAAACTTTGGGAGGAAGCAGAGGTATGGAAGAGTCATATTTAGAAGAGACACAATTAATCCAGTTAAAAACATGAATATCTTCTAAGGGGAAGCTGGGAGGAAGATAGGAGCTAGGAGAAGGGTCTGCTGTCTCAAAACTGGGCATGACCAGGAAATAATTTTTTTTTAAAAAAAGCAAAGACTGATTTTTGGTGATTTCATGGAAATATCTCTGCTTTTTTTTTTTTTTTTTTTTCCAATGCACAAAAGTGGTTTACTATTTTTGTCTTTCAGAAAATATTTTCAGGGCAAGCCTAGAGTTCAGGGAGTTCCTGAAAGACTCACATCCAATTAGTAAGCCAGTCTTAGCCTGCTTAACGTCTAAGCCCCTCTAAGTTAAAAGAGGTGCTGCCGCTTGCTGAGGCCTATCTCCCTCCTGTGTCAGTCATGTGGGTCTCTTGCAGATGCTTATTTCTGACAGAAAATGTCATAATTGAGTTAATGATGGATTGGAGATCTTTTTCTAAATTTGCTATGTCAAACATCAAATGGACAAAAAGGTGATGGTTTGCAGGAAAAACCTTTTAAAAGGAGACTACACACCTTCAGACCCAAAATGCTTATTTGAATAGCCAGGCTTTGAATGATTTATAAAAGGCAAAAAGTTTCAACATTCTTTATTTGGAAGACCAAGTTGTTCTATAGCAGGGGTGTCAAACTGCCGGCCCGCAAGCCGGATGCATCATAGCGAAACCGCACCCGCCCCATTGCTGGAAATGGCAAAAAA
>NW_015386376.1:707033-713481 GCF_001527695.2 Protobothrops mucrosquamatus | reverse complement strand
AACTGCAGCAAAGTTGTGACCTGGCTGAATCTGCTACCTCCAATTAGTAGACAAGCCACTGTGCTCTGGAACAGTTGAAGCTTCCAGATCTTCTGGAAAACAATCCTATGTCACAGCCCTGCAAACTATAAGGTGGCTAAGGCATACGTTACTGTAATCAGGGTTTCCCAATCCAGGTTAGCTCACAAATGATACACCAACCAGGCCTGGGCAAAGATTCCCCCTAGCCACAAGTTCTACCGCTGCTCCAGCAGAAGCTGTCAATCCGGGAGGTCCTCTGACTGTGGACCTTAAGGGAGGGGGGCAGGCCTGCTATGAGTTTGCTCTTGCTAAGAAAGTATGATAATAAGGAATGTAAAAGGCTTATGTTTACAGCTCCTTTGCTTTTCCTTTTGTGGCATGGAACAATAAAACTAATAAATTCTATGTTAACCAACCGAAGGGCTATTCTGGGTGAATTGTAAATTTAATAAATGAAATATCCAATGTTTCATTTCATCCAAACCAGGAAACTATTGTTACCAGATTCAGAAGAAGCCTAAGTGGTACACTAATTTCAAACCATATATAATAATTCAGATACAATAACCTTTACGAAAACCCATCTGTGCTTCTTGAAAGCATTCATTTCCCAAATGTGTCCAGAAGAATCAAAGCAAAGTTAGATAAATGTATTTTGATGGTTTTATTAAAAAATCAAGTTGGTCACAAAGAAGAGCAAGAAAATGGTATTTTCATCTGTGTTCCATATGACATTGAAAATATGCCAATTTTTGTTTGAAATGAAGTGTAAAAGAGAAGAATGAACTGGCCCATAGCACTATAAAATTTGCTGCTGAACACTTCAAAGACTTTTCTTTTATTTCTAGGATTCAATGGGCCAACATTTAAAAATCAACTATAAACAGAAGAAATAAATTAAATTTTCTGTTCTTCTTTGGGTGGTCATAACATAATAACCATAGTAGATTATTGCTTTCTCAAGGTAAAATCATTATTGCTGATCATTTTTCCAATACATTCAATGAACAGTCTTAAGAAGACTATGGAAAAGTGTGTGGTTAAAAGCATTAGTCTTGAAATGACAAAGTCTCTCTGCCCAAAAAAGTCCTTTGCAATCTTCCCGCAGGCAGCAAACATCTAGACCAGGGGTAGGCAACCTTGGCTCTTTTATGACTCGTGGACTTCAACTCCCAGAATTCCTGAGCCAGCCATGCTGAGGGAAAAGGGAGAGGTTTCCATGCTGAGCCAGGCTGGCTCAGGAATTCTGGGAGTTAAAGTCCACGAGTCATAAAACAGCCAAGGTTGCCTACCCCTGATCTCGACTTTCCAAGCCAATTAATGGCCCTGGAAGCAATAGGCACACATTCTTCCCACTCATGCAGTCCTGATTCTGAGACAAGAGCTTTGCTATTACGCTAATTTATTTAAATATAAGTGGAGGCAAATTGTTACTTATTTAACTATCATTGTACTGATATTTCTAGGGAGAACTCCTTGGACGTTTCCTGGTTTAAGGCTTCTGGTGAGGCAAGGCAAAGTGAATGCCTGCACTTTTTTCTGTTCCACAGATTGCAGGAGCATTACAGCCAAAAAGACATCTGGAGATTGCCCATATAGACTATACAACAGATTATTTTTGTGAGTAGATGGTAGAAATCAATATTTTTCCAGTCACTTGGAATCAGCTGGGAGTGACAGGTTCCATTGTGCCCTTAACCACAAATGCAACTTTCATGAACTAAAGTAGGGGTCCCCAAATCCGGTCCGCAGCCCAGTTACCAAGCTGTGGCCCATTGGGAACAGGGCTGCACAAGTGGCGGGAGAAGCAGGCAAGCGTGTGAAGCTGCATTTGTGCAAGTGGTTTAAATAAATTTAAATAAACAGTTTGAAATAGATTGGAAAGATCCTCTCCCCTGGGAAAAAATTTGTCTTGTTTATATTTCAATGCAAAATGAGACTTGGAAGTTCAATTACTAAAGCACATGATGGCTACTTTAAAGGAAACTTTATGGATATGTGAAGTCATTGAGCTTTTTAACAATTTTTCTTTTGTTTTGTTCTCTAGGATTGAATGGACCAATATTTAAGAATAAACTATAAGCAGAAGAAATAAATTATTTTTTCTGTTCTTCTTTGAGTGGTCATAACATTATAACCATAGTAGATTATTGCTTTGTCAAGGTAAAATCATTATTTCTGATTTTCCAATACATTCAACCGGAATGGAAGCAGAAGTTGCTATTGAAGATGAAAAAAATTGTTTGAAAACAACCAAAATAGACTTTAAGGTGGACTTAAAAACCACAACTTGTAAAAAAAGAGTTGGAAATACTGGATGTACGAGTGGAATTGTATGATCATTTAAAAATCAAAAAGAATATACAAATAATGTATTTAAAGAATGATGTGGAAAAAGAATGATTCTTTTAAATTGAAATAGAGAAGATTTACTGAAATTATTTCATGGAGATTATAAATGGATTTCAACAAAGATGGTAAGAACTTCAAGAGAAAAGGCAGAGACTGGAAGAAAACAGGAATCAGAATTTTATCTATGGGAGGAAGAAGGAAAGAAATATAAAATTGGTGTATTTTACTGTGGTTACATAGTAAGTTGCTATATTTGGTGATGATTAATTATAATTATAAGCAATTATAATAATTATAATAGTATTATCTAGATTGGATAGTTTCTTTTTTGGAAATGTTTAATGGTGTAATGGTTTAGCTTGTAATACTTATGCCATTATTTTTTGATATCTAATCAAGAAGTTAATATTTATGATACTGTTTATTAACCTTAAATTATATTTTTTTTCATTGGATTGTTTAAATGTGAAGAGAATGATGAGGGGAATTTAGACTAAATGAAAATGGGGATTATATATTTATGTTGTTAGATAATTTTGTTAATTTTCACTGGACCTTTGTTGATTAATAAAGAGCGCTGAAGATTTAGAGATGACTTCATAGAAAATGGGGTGAGGTATGGAATAAAAATGATCTGGTTGTATTTTAAAACTGATAAACTGTTAATGTGAATATGCTTTCTGGAGATGAAGGGGCAAGTTTCTTTTTCTTGCTATCTTTTGAGGGGTTTGTTTGTTTGTTTTGCCTTTTTTGCTCTGCACTTTCACACACAGAGACTTTTTCTTGTATATATTGTAAGCTGCCCAGGGTCACTTGATTGAGTTGGATGAATGTAGAAATTGAATGAATGAATGGTTTCTTGGTTAGATTTATCTGTTTAATATAATTATTACTATAACTACTGGGTGGAAAACCCCTGTTTTAAGAGCCAAAACGTAATGAACTGATGTTGTATACCTGCTAATTTATCTGAGCATCCTGTAAAATCCTGGCTTATATGTCAATTCCAGGATACTGATATGAGGGAGGAGTCATAGTTTTACACAGCATATGTTTTACACCCATTTGTGGAGAACTTCCAACTAGTTTAGAGCTGAGGTTCAAAATTTGGCTGACTTTCATATTAGCAGTCAGGGATGTAATCCAGGTTTAGTTTCACTCATACAGTACAGCTCATTCTCTGCTTCTCTAACTTAACTATTTTCCCCCCATCTCTCAATGACTAATCTTTTCACTACCTTGCTTCACCAACGGAAGGCCTCAAATAAGTTACCAAACTTGTCAGGCATGAATTCTTGAGAGGCTCTGCAATTTTCAATTTGAGATCCTACTGAAATGGGAACATTGCAGAAATAGGACTAACAAGAACAATAGGTCCACAATTGTTGGTGATCTCATCCAAATAATCTACCACTGCCTCTAGTCATTATCCCTGTTTAGGGACTGTGTAGAAAGGAATAAATTGAAAAGAACATGGGATATGGAAGTGACCAGAAGGCTATATTATAGATGTGGCAGTAATGAGCACATGAAAGAGAAATTTAGTTTGTGAACTGGGTAGGCATTTGTAGCAGTAAGTCAAAGGACTTTCCACAAATTATATTTTGTTTACAAATACTATTGCCTTTCTGATACAAAAATGAGTTTGTCATACAAGATAGAATTCAGAAAAAATAATTTCAAAACAGTAATCCAAGCCAGAATATCCTGTTGCTACATTTCTTCTTTTTCCTAGTGCCTGTTATGACTAGGATTTTATTCAGGTTCTTGCTATTCTAACCATACTTATTCTGAGAATAATAGGCTTTGTGCCTATTTGCTTTCAATATATACATATCTCTATGTAATTTAAGGCAAAATATGCCATAAAATTATGCAGAGTCCAGATTTCAATTTATCCATACACTATGATTCAGCTAGGTCTAGGGGGTTCGTAGTAAATGCATACCCCCAAAATGATTTCATTGATTTCATTCTTACAGAGAGGATATTTATTTTATACATGTTAAAAGTATCCCTCTGTATTCCAGTGATCCTGAAACTGATTGTGATCAACAAACATGATTCTTTCTGTTCAAAGGAGATACTGCACGCTGCTCAAAATTGTTCAATAGGTAAAAGAATTTGTTTCGTGAAATGTGTGCATAAGTGTGTAGGGTTAACCAATTTGCATTTTCAAAATGGCACAAAAAAATTGCATTTCACAAATCAAGAAAGGGAATACAGATATTGTTCAACATATAGCCCCTTCAAATTGTTGTGGATCCAAACACAAATGAATATACTTATCCCCCCACCCAAAAAAAACCCCCAAAATGTACAAAAGCGAATAGACTGAGAAATAGATTGAGGTACTTCCAAAAGTAACGTTGAGAAGCTTGAATACAAACCTGCGTCCTTTCTATGTGAACTGGGTGAAATGTAGCAAAATCTAAAAATTGGAATTATGTTCTGAAAATGTAATATCAATATATTTTGCACATTCCTTCTGCTTTTCAAATTCAGAACAGAACTATTTATCAATAGTAGAGGTAATGTGTTGAAAATGAATCCAAAAAAAGAATTTAGCTGAGGTCCTTTCTACTTGCTTGCTACTTGCTACTTATTAATAGAAACCTGCCTTTTTTTTTCAGGCTTCCATACAACCCTCAAAAAAGAAAGTTCTGGTGTTTTGAAAAGTTGAATAGATTCCTTACACTGGATCATTACTGCTTTTGTACAAGACCTGACTCACTTCATCCAAATAATTTCTGAAACGTTTACAGCCTTGAGATATATTCACCTGGGATGTGCTTATGCGCATCCTTTCCACCCTTAAAATGAAGATTGCTATTGAGTGAAAATTCTATTTTTTTTTAAAAAAAAAAAAGTCTTTTTACTGAATGTGTTTGAGCAAAACACAAAAAGAAAAGTCCTGCTCTAAGAGGTAATGGGCTAACTTACTTGCCATATCTTGGTGTTAATTGTCCCTTGATCTCTACACTGACTCACAAGCAAATTACAAACAGGATATGAACTTTTCATCTTTACCTATTTGTGTATTGATGTGAGCCCTGAAGAAGTGGGGAGGGGCGGAAAAGACAAGCTGACCCTGTTTTCATTTAGGCCAGCATAGCCAACTGCATTACATCAGGGTGGGAGTGATGTAAGAGGAAGCCAGGTCCATGAACCCCTGTACTCCTTGTGGACATTGGGCTTCATACGCACAAAAGAAAAATTATATCTTTGTGTGAAGTTGGGATTGTTTAACCAAAAGACAACATGCATTCCATTTAAGTCTTTGGGGAATAGAAATTCATTGCTAATCATTTCAGGCAGTTTTATGCATTGTATGTGTGAAGAAGGCACACAATTTTATAAAGCACAGCATTGAACAGCTTAGATATTTTCACCCCACATGGCTGTAGGATACAAAAGTTGTTATCTCAGACTAAAGGGTCCGGCATGCACATTTGCAGAAATATAGAGTGTTGTCCTTTTTACTTCTGGAGAAAGAAATAGAGAATACTTAGGCTTAATTTACCTTGCTGGGAATTTGGTGAAAAACGAATGGAAGATGTATGTTGAAATGAACTCCCTGCAGGAAAGACAGGATATCACACTAGCAAGCAAATGAGCAAAGGAACAAAGCTGTTCTGAATTATTTAAGGGGTGTTGTACTTTTTATGTTTAATTTGAAAGCACATATACATAGATCATTATTATGGTCAGTTCAACAGTCAGCCAGATGTTTAAACTGGGTCTGGTATTTTTGTCCAGCTACTGAGTCCTTCCCAAGGATCAGGGATAGGCAGATTTTGTTGTTTAACAATATTAACAATATTAATATTACATCACAAGATGTAAGTTGTTCCAGGTAAAATCTGACTTTTGCAATTGCCTGATGGTGATTTAGTCAATGTCAATAGTATTCAATAATGGTTTCGTTATTCAGCATCTAACTAGGAGTAAGGGAAATAGTATTAAAAGCAGGAAATATGACATTTAGATTTTACAGCCTGGAATAATAATAATAATAATAATAATAATAATAATAATAATAATAATAATAATAATAATAATAATAATAATAATA
>NW_015386376.1:682447-706933 GCF_001527695.2 Protobothrops mucrosquamatus | reverse complement strand
ATTAATTGTTCTAACTGTCAGGAGGTTTCTCCTTAGTTTTAGGTTGCTTCTCTCCTTGATTAGTTTCTATCCATTGCTTCTTGTCCTGCCTTCGGGCGCTTCTTCTTTGTGGCAGCCCCTGAGATATTGGAACACTGCTATCATGTTCCCCCTCGTCCTTCTCTTCATTAAACTAGACATACCCAATTCCAGCAACCATTCTTTAGATGTTTTAGCCTCCAGTCCCCTAATCATCTTTGTTGTTCTTCTCTGTACTCTTTCTAGAGTCTCAACATCTTTTTTACACCGTGGTGACCAAAACTGGATGCAGTATTCCAAGTGTGGCCTTACCAAGGCATTGTGAAGTGGTATTAATACTTCACGTGATCTGTTAATGCAGCTTAGCACTGTGTTGGCCTTTTTGGCAGCTGCAGCACACTGCTGGCTCATATTTAGGTGATTGTCCACTAGGACTCTGAGGTCCCTCTCACAGTTACTACTATTGAGCAAGGTGCCACCTATGCTGTACTTGTGCATTTGGCTTTTCTTGCCTAAATGTAGAACCTTACTTTTTTCACCATTGAATTTCATTTTGTTAGATAGTACCCAGTGTTCAAGTCTGTCCAGATCCTCCTGTATCTTAAGCCTGTCTTCTGGAGTGTTGGCTATTCTTGCCAGCTTGGTGTCGTCTCCAAATTTGATAAGTTCCCCATCTATCCCCCCGTCCAAATCGTTGATGAAAATGTTGAAGAGCACTGGGCCCAGAACAGAGCCCTGGGGCACCCCACTACACACTTCCCTCCATGTAGATGCGGTTCCATTGAGGACCACATGCTGAGTACGGCTGGTCAGCCAGCTATGAATCCATCTGGTGGTGAGGCTATCTAACCCACATTTTTCTATCTTATCAAGTAGTAGGTTGTGGTCTACTTTATCAAATACCTTACTGAAGCCCAAGTAAATTATATCCACAGCATTCCTCAGGTCCACTAATTTTGTCACTTGGTCAAAGAATGCAATAAGATTTGTCTGGCATGATCTGTTTATGACAAATGCTGGCTTTTAGTAATGACTTTGTTTGCCTCTAGGTGTTCACTGATTCATTGTTTGATTATCTTTTCCAGAATCTTCCCAGGTATTGAGGTCAGGCTGATAGGTCTATAGTTTCCTGGATCCATTTTTTCAGGGCTTTTTTTTCTCATAGAACGCCCAGAACGGAGTTCCGGCACCTTTTTTGGATGGAACCTTGTAGGGTAGGCAAGGCGGGTTGTTTTTAGAAAAAAAGCACTGCATTTTTTCCTCTTTTTTGAAGATGGGAACTACATCAGCTCTTTTCCGGTCCTCTGGTAGTTCCCCAGTGCTCCAGGATCTTTGAAAAATATAGTTCAGTGGTTCTGAGATCACATCTGCCAGTTCCTTCAGAACCTTGGAGTATAATCCATCTGGTCCTGGTGATTTGAACTCATCTAGGCTGGACAGGTGCTCACTTACCATTTTCTTGCCTATCTTAACTTGTGTTTCTAATCTGTTTTTTATGGTACTATTTTTGATAGGTTGGATTGTTTTTCCCTTTGTGTAAAGACAGATGCAAAAACTGAGTTAAATAGTTCTGCTTTCTCCCTGTTGCTTGTCACCTTCTTGCCACTTTCCCCCACTAATGGACCAATCATTTCCTTAACTTTTTTCTTGTTTTTTACATGTTGAAAGAAGCTTTTTTTGTTATTTTTGACTTTGGTTGCAAGCCTTAGTTCATTTTGACCCTTAGCTTTCCTCAATTCATCTTTGCAGGCATGGGCTATTTGCTGATATTCTGCCTTAGTTATGTGCCCCTCTTTCCACTTTTTATACTTGTCCTTTTTATCTTTCAATTTATCAGAGAGTTCTTTATGCAGCCATGCTGGTTTCTTTTGAGAGCTGTTATTTTTCCTCTTTGTTGGTATTGTACTAGACTGGGCTTTTATTATCTCACTTTTCAAAATTTCCCAAGCTTCTTCAGCTGTTTTCCCCTTGAGGATTCTCACCCATGGAATCCTTCCCAAGCCCTCTCTAAATTTATTGAAATTAGCTCTCTTAAAGTCCAAGACTCTAATTTGACTGTGTTCTATTGCTTGTGCTTCCATAATGTTGAATTCCAATATTGCATTTTATATTAGCAGTTTAAATGCTAAGCTTCTCTGCAAGGGCATGTGGGTATTAACTTCACTGAAATGGATCTTGAGGTAAAGTAAAGAACTATGAGAGTTTTATGACTGGTGTTACTATATATTACAGATGGCCAGTTAACATAAGTGAGCCATGTGTGAGTGCACCAGGCCAAAAGGCAGGAAACTATTGAAAAAGCTCCTTACAAGCTTATGTTAAGGCTCTGGAATTAATCAATTAACAAACTGCTTTAACTCTTAGTGGCAGGCAACAATGTGGGATGAGGAAACATTAACTCAAAAGGGCACACAATCTAACAATCATGCAAGGCCTATTTCATTCATTATATCTAAATATTCCCTACATGACAAGGCAGACAGGAAGCCATAGGCACATCAAGATACTTCTGAACTGGACATTTATAGCAAAGTTATAAACAGCAGATTTATAGGCACTGAGATTTATGTTACAAAAACAAGCTGGATAATATTATATGGCAAATGAGAAATCACAAATATTTGGCTACTAATCTGTATTTCCATTTTAATTGGCTTCTTTAGCATAGTAAATTTCCTTACTATATTCCTAATTTCCTGTGAAGTAAATTAACACTGAGCAGTTCTATTCAGTCATCATCAAATTAGGAGACAACCAAGACAAAATATATTACTTTCTTTTTAATAATGATTACTTTTCCCTTCAGGTCTAGCTGTTAATGCCAGGTAGATATTCTTGGTAGAAATGAAGTCCACTGGTTTTATTTTCAACTTCTTTACCTATATCTTTTCTTCATTTGGAAAGGGCAAATGAAGGTAAAATCTAGAGTTCTAAATAGGAACGGGTTTCATTAGGACAAACAGCAAGGATTAGTCAATGAAATCATCAGAAGTCAAGCTTGACTCAGCACCCTTGAATTAGTTGGCAGTTCAACTCTGAGTTTCATCATAGCATACTTTTAGCAGCAGGCATCCTGCAACTCTCCAGAAGTTTCTGAACTACAGCCAGCGTTCACCCAGTTACATGTGGACTCAGACTATAAGGATTGTAATTTAGAAACATCTAGAGACCACAGGTTAATGTTTGATTAATCATGAAACAGGAAAATAAAATAGCTTAAGGCAGGGGTCTTCAAACTTGGCCCTTTTATGACTTGTGGACTTCAACTCTCAGAATTCCTCAGCTAGGGTGCCTGGCTGAGGAATTCTGGGAGTTGAAGTCCACAAGTCATAAAAGGGCTAAGTTTGAAGACCCCTGGCTTAAGGCCTTTATTCTAAGGTAATGTAGCTGTTTATTTAGTACACATTTAAAGTTCTGCCATTGTATCTAAATGGTGTTTAATTACACTGGGATGCTGTTGTTCAAAGTGTGTGATTTAGAGCACGTTATGATTCACCTAAGTCAAAACAATTATAGATTGGAATTCTAATATGGATATATGTAAGTGAATTAATTAATTCACTTACATATATCCAAATTAGAATTTATTAATTAAAACTGAACTTATTTGCATTTTTCACCCATGACCAGTCTCAGCACATGTATCGAAAAACATTTCCCTCAATGGAAAAAAAGCAGGCATAATAATAGATGGAAATGTTATCTGTGAGATGGAGTGGGTTATGCAGGAACAGATCCCAGATGAATTGAATCAAAGGTGCCATAACTTTTCTGCTGGGTATTGCTGTCACTTCAGCAAAGATATGCTTCTGAGATGTTTATATGGGCCTGATGAGAAGGCTGTCCCTTTCCATCACATAGTGCAATTTAGAAAATAAGGTTAGCAGCCATTCAGGTAGTACTAAAACAGCAGAAATGTCAAAGCACAAATGATTGAAGGCTCAGAACAGCCTTGAATGTGGATGTTCATTGTGAGTCAGTGACCTGACTGTTGGTATCTGCTCCATTGTCAAAGAAAGTAATAAAACTGTTGGTCCTGTGCTATAGGCAATATATGGATGGCAAGGAATTCAAGTGACTTGTCCCATAAGATTTTATTATCTTGTGCTGAAAATTTAGAAATGCCTCAGCATTTTCTCATATGTGCTTGTAGTTCCACATAATTTTTATAGGTTTATATTACAATATTTATGTTGTCATTGGATTGAATACAAATTTTGTTTCCATAAGCTTTTATGATGTTCAGACAACTTGACAAATCTTCAAATTCTTCTTATCCTTTGGATAACATCTGCAGTGTACATTTCTATCATTGCTTCTATTTTGTGTTTGGTAAATTAGAATGTATGATTACACTTATAACCTGGCCATATCATATTATTATGGTTGGTTGCACAGTCCACCAGATGTTTAGACTGGATTTGGCACTTTTATCCATCTACCCTTCCCTAGGATAGACAAATGTTGTTGTTCGATGATGTTAAAGGTATCGTTCTAAGGATGTAAGCTGTTCAAGTAAAGCTGCCTTTTGCAATTGACTGATAATGATTTTTGTCAATGCCGATGGTGTCCAAGTGGTGCTCCAGTTGTTTTGGGATTGCACCCAAGGTATCTTTTATTATTGGTACTACCTTTCCTTTCTTTTGCCCCAGTTGTTCTATCTCTATTTGCAGGTCTTTGTATTTTGTGATGTTTTTCCCCACATACAAGAATCTATTATTATGGTCTAGTTCAATAAAGTATAGCATTAATCTTCCTGTGAAATAGATTTCCTGATCTCATCTACTATGAGAGGCTGACAACTAGTACTGAATAAAAATAAACCAAGAAGCTTGAATACATCTGAATCTGTTCTGGAGACATTGTTACTTGAACGATTTCCCAAGCTGTTACTTTAATCCATCTCTAAACTGTAAATAAGGCTCTGGTGTTAAGTATCTGTAACAGATGTGGAAAGGCTTATCATTGCAAGTCTTTCATATGCTTACTCGGGAAATTAGAACACTCTGAAGCTACGCTAGTTTGTTACCTAGGTAAACGCTGGTTCCTTCCACTTCATTCCTCTCAGAAAAGCTGACAAGGCTGATAATTACTACAGTATTAGTGGAAAGAGTATCAGCCAGATTAAAAGGTCAGAGAAGGTCATATGACAGATCAACCATGATTTTCTAGCAGTGGTGAGCATCCAGGGACTCTAAAAGTTCAACTCAGGAACAACTGCTGCTGTTGCAACCTCCCCCAGATCTGCTGCCTGAGACATTTGCTTTACAACATTCTTACTTTAATGGTGAGGCCACCATTACAGTACAGTGAAAACATACTCATTTATTCAATTTGGATAGCTCAGAAATATGCAGATGCATATACGTATATGAATACACATGCTGTCCAAATGGCTATATCTATATATCTATATCTATAAATATAGATATCTAAATATAGAGTACAGAACCAGTCTGGATTAATAGATAATGCATCAGGCTAGAAGCCAGGAAACCATGAGTTCTAGTTCCACCTTAGGCATGAAAGCCAGATGGGTGACTTTGGGCAAGCTACTGTCTCTCTCCAGCCCTACCCAACTCACAGGGTTGTTGTTGCATGGAAAATAGGAGGAAGGAGTATTAGTTATGTTTCCCACCTTGTGTCAACGCTGCAAATACTGTATATTCTTGCTTTGACAATATGCAGAACTGTCTGGTATTTTTATAGTTAAATCAGGCAACAGTGAAAGCCCGGGAAAAAGAAACCGGAAGTAAATCACATCTTCCAAGTTAATTGGAAGATGTGAACCATGACCCCAAAATAGGGGCGGGGAAAAATGCTTAGAATGTATGTGTAACGGAAAAGAATCCAGATCTAAGCATTTCCACCATGCCGTACTGACGTCTCTGTAACCTTAATAAATGCTTTTAGGAAAAAATATGCCTGAAAGTCCTTTTAAGTGTTTCGTTAATCAGACAAATGACACCTTGAGTTATTTATAAAAATAATAGGCAAGATATAAATAAATAAAATACACAGACATTTATTATTATTATTATTATTATTATTATTATTATTATTATTGTTGTTGTTGTTGTTGTTGTTGTTGTTGTTTACCTATTGTAGAAACACACATTAGGCCACAACTGAATATCTTCAAATCTGATTTGATAAAAGATGAAGAATTCTGAAGACTTATGGACATGTGTTTGGGTGTATGTTAGAGTGTAACATACTGTCTGATTGATTACACCTTGGCATTTTGACTGCTATACTGCAGTTCTACTTTTTACAATCTCTTTTGCCTTGCAGCCCCCAACTAAGGGCGATAAGCAGGCTCAAGTCGCAACTGCAAAACATTTACAAATCCAAATTTCTTTTTCTGACAAAGAGTTAAAGATATGTGTGTGTGTGTGTATGTATGTATATGTATGTATGTATGTGTATGTATGTATGTGTGTGTATGTATGTATGTATGTATGTATGTATGTATGTATATCCCATTCTCTGTGGCTGGTGATTTTTGCTATTTTCCAGCCAAGTCCCTAGACACATTCCTGGTTCAATCATAACACATGGGGAAGAAAAAAAAGGAGGAGGTCTGACATGGCCTTCAGCCTACAATACACATGACCTGAAGTCATTTGTGTTTGTTTGCCAAATATATAATAATCTATTGCCAACTAATACTTTCCATAATGAACAGCACAGCAGGGGTAATGAAGGCTGTTTTTAGTTTTTGATGGAATTGTGTATTGTCTGAGAAAAAATCTGAGATTTTTCTTTTCCATATTTGGATCAACCACCCTAATGAACGGCAGTCATCACATAAATATTACTGATCCTATTTTATAGCACTATGAAAAAAAGAAAAATAGTCTCACATCATTCCCAAAGTGTGAATTTTTGGTCATGCATGTATATGTGTGCATTCATCATTATCCAGAATATTTGGGGGCCACAACGGATCCATATAGCATAATTTCTGCTAACTGGCAAGAAGACTATAGACTTTCTCCAATTCCTTGTATTGCAAAATATTTAATGTTTGCTTGACAAAATGATTATGACATCTTGAATGCTTAGCTGGCAGATGTCCACAGTCCCATAGTACTTTATATAATCAGACTAGCCTTCTGCCTGCTATCACAATTCATGCAACAAAGGTCTTTTTCTCACAAAATTTCGGCTCTAAAAGCC
The DNA here is from genome assembly GCF_001527695.2 of Protobothrops mucrosquamatus. Taxonomy (NCBI): domain Eukaryota; kingdom Metazoa; phylum Chordata; class Lepidosauria; order Squamata; family Viperidae; genus Protobothrops; species Protobothrops mucrosquamatus. The sequence continues at coordinate 699,733 of NW_015386376.1, read as the reverse complement.
AGGTAGGGCAGTTCTTTTCTTTTCCCCTTTTTCCCTGTTTCTGTCTCCTTCATTGTCAAGAGAGTATACGGTATAATAGGAAGATGTGCTAGGACAAATAGCCAATTCTGTTACCTCTGTTGTAGAAACCATCCTCTTTTAAATATTCCTACAAACAAATAAATCTGGACTGTATGTGAATCAGGTGACTTTAGAGGTGGCAAAAAGATAACTCATTTGTAATGCCTGCTACATAATGGGGAAACAAGTCTTCAGAATTGCTTATCCTTGCTTTTTATCAAATCTGATTTGTAGATATTCCATGGATGTCTTCACAGCCCTTAAAATGGATCCCCATAAAAAGTGATTTTTTTTTATCAAGAATATCAGTTAGCCATATGGTATAATTTATACTGCCAACTCTATTGTCTTTCTCCATTCAATATTTATGGAAAAATACAAGTTTTCCCTCTTCATAGATACAGTTTATATTTTCCCTGTCTGAACAACTTCTTATTAATCCATGCAGTCACACAATTTCCCTCTTTTTATACTATCTAATTTGGTGGTAAACGTATATGGACTGCTCAGTGGAAGACATTCCTAAACTTCTCAGATTCTAAGCTTTCATAGGTATGAACAAACTACACATCTAATATTACAAGCATAGGGAATTAAGAGGTAACATTAAAACTCCAAGAATGTCATACTGTACTCACTTATCTGGAATTAATCTGAGCTCAGTGGAATATAGTCATTAAAGATTGTGCTATAAAAGACCCATAGCTTAATGGGTATTTAGGATCTCATCAGGTAATTTCCAATCGACACCTAAAAAGAAAAGTGATTTTGAGCAGTGCCTCTTGTCCTCTACCACATTTCATGCCTCCTAAAATTTGCTCTTGAGAGTTGAAAATTTTTTGGGAGGAAGAAGGTGGAGGGTGGGCTTAGGGATACAATCACCAAAATGGCTGGCAGAACATTCCACTGAATCTGATGGCCTTTCACCTATTCTTTGAATAGCACCCATGTTTTTCAAACTATTAGGCCTGGCCAAAATGGGAACATTCATAGTGGCACATGAAGAGAAGCATCAGAGGCAATATGGCCCACTTGACCAAGTTATACAGCATGTCCTAGCAAGCTGCCTTTTTTAAAAAAACAAGTGGCTTTTGAGCATAATACTGTAGGTCCAGTATTGTACCTAATGTAGCTGCTTTGATATGGTAAGTAAAAGACTTTGTTGATTCATTCCACAGATTCAGTGAAGTCATCTGCTTGAATCAAATCATCCCACTGAAGTTTTACATAGACCTAAAATCAACTGCATGTTTTTCAAGGATGAAGTCACCATGTGGAGCTGGAAGTCTAAATGCAATGATTGAGAAGTCTGGGTGCATTAATAGAGTTTATCTTAGGACTATGCATACACTGAATTTATAACCATTGCAGTTCTTGAGGGACAAATACCAATTTCAGTCTAGACTGGAACCTCTTCTGTGTTCAGCAAAGGTCACTTATTAGGAAAGCTAGCTAAAATTGCAGCCAGTATTGAATGAAATAATCAGTAGGCGTCTTTGATTCCTCTCAGTAAGGCATTTCATACACAAAAGTGATAGGATGCACCTCATTGAGCCCACAAGACAGTTCTTTGACTAGTACTTGCAGAAGAGACTTCAACTTGCTTCCAAATATTGGAAGAACCAGACAAAGCCACAAATAGGGAGCCACAGTGCAATTGTGTTAAAGAAGAGGTCACATTGTTTCACAAGTGCCTTTTGTGAAAGAAAATAATAATAATAATAATAATAATAATAATAATAATAATAATAATAATAATAATAACAACAACAACAACAACAACAATAACAATAATGATTATGATGATGATGATATCACTCCAAAAAGATTTGTATCTCATTAGCTAGAGTCACAAATTAACTGATGTACTACATATATTCTCAATGTTACTACATATATCATCAGTGTTGATCACAGTGCTGAATAAATTCCAAGCCACTTGCTGTCCTACAATTAATTTTGTTAATTGTACTTACGGGAATTACATGTACCAGCAGAATGGATTTTTCTTGCATTCCCCAAATTTATTTAGAGGACTGAGACCTTCTCAGAAGGCACCTAGACATCTAGAATTCAGGAAAAAGAAGAGGGTGTTGGGACTTGAACCATTTTCTGTTTGTCTTTGAGGGTGCATAATAGCAGAAATCTGATGTCAGCATTGGTTAATGAAACAGGGTTTATAACTGAAAACAAAAATTAACTTTTAGTAAATGCATTATAGTGATAAGCAAAGTCCCCAACCAGGGGTCCCCAACCAGGGACAATATTCCAGGGGATGTAAAAACTTGGGTTTAGAGGCTTCAGAATTATTTTTTATGTTCACGTCATTCAAAATTTGTTTAAATAAGTTTATTACTTTTGCAAGGGGTGTGAGAATATATCAGAAGCGTTCTAGGGGTGTTGGGTATAGAAAAGGTTGGGAACTGCTGGTCTAGGACATAGCTAGCTATATATGTATCTACCAGGGAATTAAGGCAGAAGTGACTTCAGACAGCAATCTGATAGGCAGAGCAGGCAGAGTGACAAAGAGGTGACGCAGAGTTCGTTATTANAGAAGATCCGGAATCATCCGGATCTCGGGGGGTAGTTCGTTCCAGAGGGTAGGGGCACCCACAGAGAAGGCCCTCCCCCTGGGGGTCGCCAGCCGACATTGCTTGGCCGACGGCACCCTGAGGAGGCCCACTCTGTGGGAGCGTACCGGTCTGAGGGAGGGGATCTGCGGCAGAAGGCGGTCTCGGAGATAACCGGGTCTATCTATACCTTGCTGTCTCCTAATTTGTAAGCAAGGACATTCTGATGAGTCAATGTTATCAGATATGCATTTCCAATAATGAAAGGAAATTAAAAGGTGTACCCATTCAAAGTAATCTGCATAATCTTACTAATATAAAAGAGCAAATGCAAGAAAAACTGAATTTAAAAAATAATTAATGGATTAGTTATCTAGCTTTTAAGTAATAGGTTAATACAAAACTTCAATATCATGAAGATTTTTTTTTTTTTTAAAAAAAGGCTTTACTTAAAATGTAACAAGTATACATTATTTGAACAGGAATAACAGCTACCTAAAAATCCTTGGAAAAACACAGTACAAACAACTTTTATGAAGTAATAATAATAATCATCATCATCATCATCATCATCATCATCATCATCATCATCCTGGATCCATTTTTTTTCCTTTTTTGAAGATGGGAGCTACATCAGCTCTTTTCCAGTCCTCTGGTAGTTCCCCAGTGCTCCAAGATCTTTGAAAAATATAGTTCAGTGGTTCTGAGATCACATCTGCCAGTTCCTTGAGAATACAATTCTCAAGGATACAATTTAATCAAACAAAATACATTAGCCAATACAGGAAAAACTCCCCAATGCAAAGAAAATCAGTCTGACTCAGGTCCAAGCTAAGCAGCCCAAGGCAAACAAACGCTTAAACATGCCAGCTACAAAGTATCAGCTTAAACATTTGAAATAAGCTTAACCGCCAGAATGCGAGACCAGCTATCAACAATTAAGATTGACAGTGACCGGCTCAAAGTCATCCACCTGGCTTCCTGCCTAAGACAGGCCTAGAAGGCATGATCTCCTGGTTTCTAGCTTGATGCCTTAACCACTACACCAAGCTGGTTCTCACATACATGTGTAGTTCCCCCCAAATATTAGGAAAGGGGAAACATTAATCAAATTACACTCTTAGAAGCAAAGTTACTAGGCAGGCAAAGACACCCTAGCCCAGGGGTTGGCTCTTTTATGATTTGTGGACTTCAACTCCCAGAATTCCTGAGGCAGCCATGCTGAGGGGAAAGGGAGAGGTTTCCATGCTGAGCCATGCTGGCTCAGGAATTCTGGGAGTTGAAGTCCACGAGTCATAAAAGAGCCAAGGTTGCCTACCCCTGCCCTAGCCTAAACCCATGAAACAATGGTAGGTGGTCAAATATAGATTTGTTCTTTCCCTCCAAAGATCTCCGCCTTGATCTCACTTGCATGCTTTTGTGACTGTTAACCTGGGGAAGAAAGATGGCTGCATGTCTATGGAGATTCTCTGTCATCCATGTCATGGTTCTCCCAAAGGTGCTTTTTCAAAGGGCAACTGGACTTTCTTTGTTTTTCCTTGAAGACATTTCACTTCTAATCCAAGAAGCGTCTTCAGTTCTAACCGAATGGTGGAGAATGGAAGAATTTATATTCCTTGCAGTCATCTGATCGTTAGCACTCTTTCTGAGAGTCGTTGAGGCCATTTGGAGGTTGAATAGTGCAATGCTTCAAGAATTATTCATTTCGGTCCTTAAGATACAGTTTTGTGGAGCATTAAAAAATACATTAGTTTTTGAGTTTGTGTGTGTGCATGTGTGTGTGTGTGTGAGAGAGAGAATTAGCTTTCCATCAAGTAATCCAGAGATTATTATCTCATGTAAAGATTTAAGCACAATGATACACTTATTTAATTTATTTGATTTAATTATAGATCTCTTTAACCACAGCCTCGTCATAATTTATTTAGCACTCTGATTTATTTATATTCCATCTGATTCTACTCCAGGTTTGTAACCATTAGAATATTCCATTGTTTTTTTACCACTGACTTTGTCATAATTCTTACTTAATCCTAAAATATTACTTTTTGTGCTTGAGCAAGAAGTTGCCAGTAATTTCTTGACAATATCACTGCAGCTGTCATGTCTGAGTTGTCAAAATAAGCAATTACGGGTATATTCCTATCAGCTTTCTCAAATATGACAGGTGTGTTGATTTGCAACAGATCAGCAAGATCCTTATCATTCGGTTGCTTTCTTTTAAAAAAATCCTCTTGAAAATAACATGTGAAAGACCGAGAAAGAAGGAGAGGTATGCATTTGATGGCCATCATGAAGTGGAAGACAAATACTGAGATGATGGGATTTGATAGTGAGGAAAGCATTTTGATGGACAGCTTCTGCTATAACACCTGAAACCGATTTGAATATGAAACAGATATTGCTGAAAATCTAAGAAGGGCTGAAAGGATTTGAACAATAATCTCTTATAGCCAATTTATAGGCAAACATTTCTTTCAATATCAGTTGTTTTCATGAGCTCTCAGAAGAATCTTCTTCAAAGAATGCTGCGCAGCCCCAGGGAATGTGTTCATCTGGGTCTGACTGGAAATGTATCACTAGTCTGTTCATGCCAGCACCAGAGGAGTTATTGTCTGATTTTGACCAAAAGATTGTGACATTGCTAAATCACCAGCATCAATGAGTTGAAGCCCATATTTGAAGAGAAAGTTACTACAGGGAAGACTTTTTCAGAAGCAGTACTTCTGTTCCAAGGTAAGGTCTTTCTGGGGAGTCTTTTATTTTGTGTCAGTTTTTGATTTGATAGCATGCAATTGGTATTGGATGAGGCTTTGGAAAACAACATGCAAACCCTCCCCCACAACATGCTGTGGCATTAGAACAAGGTCTAATATTAGTCTAGGTATCCTGTTCTCTTTGTAACACCAATCCTTCAGTCTCTTGGACTAGGTTTCACATTCCTGACCTGATACCTTTATCTCCTTTGTTCTTTTGTGGTTTTTTTAATTATTATTGACCCTTTAATCCTTATTTTGGATTTACAACTATCTTTGCATAACGGCCTAATGATATTTGCTAGATGTTATTTGACGTCATTTTTCCTCTAGCTGGTCCAAAAATCTCTAGATAAAGACAATTCAAAATACTCTGACATATGCTCAATAAGTGAGCTAAATGGTTGATATCACAGCAGTTTGCACTTAATATATCTAACATATAAAGTGCTGATTGTTGGCTACTTAAAGAAAAAATACTTTTCAGTTGAATCCCTTATCACCTGCACCCAGAATTCCTTATCTCCTATGCTCATTAATCATCTTAATATCATGGGTTTTGCTTGTGGTGCTAGACTTATAAATAATCACCACTGCCAGTTAAGCAGGGACCACCAACACCAGCACCACAGTCATGCTCCTGTTTGAAGAGCAGTCTTCCATTTACTGAAATGGATAAAAAGCGGATCCAGCAAGATTGAGACAAAGTGGTTTCTACAGTGGTGATAGATAGATCTAATAGATCTCCTTGCTTACAAGCGGCAATTATCTATATATTGTTCACCAGCATAGACTATCTACTGCTATTTGGATGACTTTGTTGGGAAGCCACAGTAGGCTTCCAAAAGAACTCTAGAAAAAGTTATTAATTACTGGCGCTTTCTCTTCCAGCAACCAAACCATCCTCCCTACCATGTACACGTATCATCTTCTCAGAGACCACAGACTAAGAATTAAATGTTCTTTGGAACTGCTCAGAAGGATTAATTATTTGCATATGACTTCACAGTAGAAGGTTGAGGAAGGCTCCTCATGTCTGGCATGGTTTTCTGTTTTTACAAAAGGTCAGCCTGGGAACCTGAGGCAACTTGTGGTCGCAAGGGACATGGCAGTAACTGAAGAGCTGAAAATTACTAAAGCATCAGCCCTGATTGCCTGGAAATTCCAGGAATAACTTCAAGACAAACAGAGGTAGGGATTAAGATGTAAAGTTCAGTCTAAAATTCAAACAGTGTCAGTGTTCAAGACTTTTGTATATTATTCCATCCTTTAAAATTTCTTTAAAATCTATTGCACCATCCCTTTCAAGTTTTCCAGATAGAGATTTGTAAGCAATTTTCTCTGGCACATAGTTTTGAGCGCAACTCTTCCAACCTTAATTATTATTATTTTTTTTAACTTTCTCTACTATGCATCTCAATGTGTAGCAATATCTGGCTGAGTTCAACTGGGTCTGAAAGGTCAGCTTGATAGAACCTGGTTAATACTTGCTGTATTAGAGAAAGGTAAGAGAAAGTTTGAAGATTCAAAGGCTCTAGGATAGACTGGAAAGTTAAAAAAAATCTCCCATAAGAAAGCAGTAGTACGTAGTGGCATAGTGGTTAAATGCAGTACTGCAGGCTAATTCTGCTGGCTGCCAGCAGTTTGGAAGTTTGATTCTTACCGGCTCAAGGTTGACTCAGCCTTCCATCCTTCCGAAGTTGGTAAAATGAGGACCCAGATTGTTGGGGGCAATAGGCTGACTCTGTAAACCCCTTAGAGAGGGCTGTAAAGCACTGTGAAGTGGTATATAAGCCTAAGGGCTATTGCTATTTGCTATATTGTTATCAATAAAATAAGATGGGCATGTCCATGAATTCAACAAAGGCTACCTTTGAAGAAGACTTGCATATATTTTTGTTACCACAGTTACCCTGAAGTATAGGGTTAAGGTACTCAATTTAAATGTATGGCACTGCTTTTAAAAGATGTATTTCAAAATCTGTAGATCTTCATGTGAAGTTTTGAATGACAAATTATGGAGATCTTTCCACACCCAATTCATTGCTATCTCTCTGTGCTGTGACCTAATAGATTATCCCTTTTACTCCTAATTGAAATTTGAACTGGGGCTAAGATTCTTGAAGACAGATATAAATGAAAATAAAATGTGTAATAAATACTTTCTCCCTATGATTGTCCATACGAGGGGACTATATAATGGTTAATACAACTTTAGACTTAATAAAGAGTTTGTGGGGTCATTTTTTGAGATGCAGTGACTAAAAGCACTGTTGCAGATGAATCAACATGCGAAATATATTTGCCCTTCCTTCTTTCTTTCCTTCCACTTATTAACCACCTCATTCATAAACCTAGTCACAAAAACCTCAGCCCAACAAAGCAAACAGGTTAGAAGTAACATTTCAAAATACAACACAATATAACAATGTGTGAGGACTCCTTGGTGCTCTCTGTGCTTGGTTGTTGTTTTTTTTCAGACATTTTATTTCCCAAACAAGGTAACATCATCAGTGCTAGATTTTCATCCCTCATTTCAATCCTGAGCTACAAATATACTCCTTTATTGATAATATATAATCAAATCAGATCAGATCCAAGGAATAATAATACTATTACTTACTGTAGGGAAGGCTCTCGACTCAGAATCAGATCCCAAAGATTTTCTGAAAAAGTCTGGCTTCCTGGCCTTTCCATTTCACTGAGTAGTGCTAATGTTCACGTGAGTAAAGTTGATCTGATAGCCTTTGTATTCTGGGGCTTCCAACAAACGTGATATTTCAGGTTTTTCTTTTTAATAAATGTATAGACATTTCTAAAATTCTATTTTCACATTGTCATTATGGGGTGCTGAGTGTAGATTAATGAGAAAAAATGAATTTCAATAATTGTAGAATCAGGCAGCAGCATAACAAAATTGACAAAAGTAAAGGGGGTCTGGATACTTTCGGAGTGCACTATATATTGTCATTCTAAGATGACACATTTCCTCCATTTTGTTTTAAGATCCCCATGAGATTCATTGGGTTGAGAAATAACTGACTAGAAGTCATCAAGTGAGATTCATGATGTAGTGAGAACTTGAATCTGGGACTCCCTGGTCCAAGCCCCAAACCTTAACTTCGATAAAATGTTGGCTATTCCTGAAATCATTGCTCAGAACCATCTGTACTGCAAACCTAAGTTCCATTTGAGCCACAAAAAGTTTTTGGCTAAAAGCCAAGAACATGACTTTATACACCATGGAGAGATCATATTTCCCTCTCTGAAAAAGTAGAAGTCATGGATACTGAAACTGTGACAGTAAACATAATATTTCCTGTTAATGTGATTTTTAAAAACACTGGAAGTTTTTAAGAAGAGACTGGACAGCCATTTGTCTGAAATGGTATAGGGTTTCCTGCCTGAGCAGGGGGTTGGACTAGATGACCTCCAATGTCCCTTCCAACTTTACTACTACTACTACTACTACTACTACTACTACTACTACTACTACTATTATTTATAATTTTTATATCTGTGATTTTTATATGTGGTTTTGCTTATTTGTTGTACATTGTCCAGAGTTGCCTTCAGTGAGATGAGTGGTTATATAAATTTGATTAGTAAATAAATAACTGATTAAAGATAGATTTTATGTTTTCGTTTGGAGGGTTTTTGCAGTGACTATTAAAGGTCAGAAATGAATGCTTTAGAACTTGGAGATATTTAAGAAATAAAACTATTCTTAAATACTCCTTACACTGAGAAATATCAGCTCAATTAAAGGTTAAGGTTAAAGGGCATTAAAGGGCATTAAAGGTTAAAGGGCATTAATCTTGGAATTATGCAAATTATGCCTGGAATTATGCAAATCCTTCATGACACTTCACAGTGAGTGTTTCAAAACTTAAGGCCTTGACTATTCTTGATACTGCAGAACACAAATGGGGTGCTAGGGGCTGTACAAAGTCTATAGAAAAAGGCTAACATTTTATTGCTGCCATTATCGTTCCTGAACAGTAGGTATAACTTGATTGGTACTAGTGGTTCATCCTAGTGAAGTATAGCCCAATTATGTATTTGAAATCTTCTTTTATAGAACACAGTTTTATGGTTTCTTTTAAAAGTTGTACTTATTATAATTATTCTAACAACACTGAAGTTTGCTATATTTGAAATATTCAGGTTACACAATATTTGTTATACCTTATTAACATATAATAATTCTGGATTCAATACAATTGTAATTTGGCCCTCTGTGTGTTTAAAATTCAAATTCTATATGACTTTTTTGAACATAATTGTGGACCATACCTTTTGAACACCTTTTTTCAAGTGTTAAATTTTCTAAACTTTTCCATTGTTGACTTATTGTAGAACTAAAAGTATAATAAGTTCCTTATTATATTTATGATCATTTCTTATGTTCTAGTATACACATCAAAGCAAGTTCTTTAATTAAAAAAGAACTCTTTTGTTCATATTTATGTTAGTTTCATGTCATGTTAAATTGATGGTTTTACATTTTTTGCATCACTGTTACGGAAACTGTCTGGGATTTGCTGGCTGTTTGCCACTGGCGTTTGGAATACTGTATATGTTTGTTTTGAAGAGAACAAAATGATTTCATTTGTGAAAAATAAGGATTACTTAAAAGATAAAAAAGCAACTATCACAGTAATGGAGGTCTTATCTTTTGAGCAGAAACATAAGGGCTTGGCCTGGTTTTGGGGGAAAAAGAAACAAGGAACAACGAATAGTGCAGAACTATTAAAAAGAATGCAATATATATTAAAAGATACAGTAATTTGAATGAGAACTAATATCTAGGACAATTGAAATGGCTTCTAAGTTAAATTTGCATGGCACTTTCACAAAGACAGTGCGTACAATCCCACATAGTTAAATGAAACTGAAATTAAGGAACCTATATCAGTTACAATTAATTCCTTTTCTATCCATTTCAGAGAAGCCTAGCAGCAGTTGTTTGACACATTTAGAATTTAGAATAGAATAGAGCTGGAAGGGACCTTGGAGGTCTTCTAGTCCAGTCCCCTGCTCAAGCAAGAGGTCCTATACCATCTCAGTCAGATAATTGTCCAGTCTCTTTTTAAAAACTTCCAGTGATGGAATGCCCACAATTTTAGATATAAATATTTACATACAACTCCCAATTCATATGCCTGTATAAGAATGCATATGATTTCACAGTTAATGTATATCTCTGCTGTGAACAATTAATTATTTAGATTTGATCATTCTAGCAACTATAATTACTTTGAGCATTTCACTAAGCAGTAGGATAATTTACATGTTTTAAATAAAAGATCACTTAAATCCCTAAAATATATAAACCTGAAATTTTTCAGTTAGCAAAACAGCCCAAGACAACAATCATAGTTATGAACAAAATTGCTGAGAATCTGCACGGGAGATATACTGTACATTGACATGCTATAAAGCAATCTGGGCAAGTAGTTTTTAATTTCAGAATGTATATATATATTTCAGACCTATTTATTAATTCCAACTAAATTTCTTGGGGATTACTCTTCCTTTAGTTATTTTTGCCTTCTGACAGTTGGTCCAAACTTGGATAATGTTTTATGTTTTAGGGTGCAAATTATAAGAAAAGGATTAACATACAAACTTTATTAATGAAACTCATATGTTAATTTTTAGAGTTTTCCTTCTTTATGAATGAATGTATGTATGTATGTATGTATGTATGTATGTATGTATGTATACACACAAACACAAACACCACTACTGCATACAGATACAGTTTTAAAATATTGGCACAATATTTTGGCAAAATCTTTTGGCAAAATATTGTTGAAGTCCTAGAATGTCAGAAATACCAAGCCAAAAATAACCAAGAGCACAAGTGTTGCTTGACTGGTCAAGCTGCATAGAGAATATATAGCCATATAAAGAATCACACCAAACACATGAAAAGGGGAAACAAGCAACATATCTGCCAACAGTTTTTAGAGAAACAGAGACTGATCTAATTACATCCTATGGTTTCCTATTTGTTAAAAAAGATAGATTGTTAGAATAACACTCTAAGTAAAGTAAATCCCATTGTTGGTTGGGTTCATATATCGCACCAAGAAAGAAACCAAACTGATGCTGTATATGAACCAAGTCATTGTATTCAGTGGAATTTACTGTCATGTTAAATAAGCTCACTAGTGTTGAAAGAAAAATCATCAGGTCCAGTTCCAAGCCAGGAATAAACAAAATGGAGACTGAGACGCTGGAAATAAAATGGAGGTTGCTTAGGAAAGAAGATTGTTGTTTATTTAGTTGCCAGAAACTTCAGTGACACAGCATGTTTCTGGGGTGGCTGACAAAATGGAGTTGGGAGTGGGTGGGGTTTTATACCTTCTTTGGACTTTGTATTTGAAGTTGTTCCTGTTCCTGTGCAATATACTTTGACCTGAGCTTGAGTGTGCCTTATTGGTATTCTAATGGTGGTGGGTTAATTCTATTGTGTCCTAAAGGTCATGTTTCTGTCCTTGGAGTCTAATCCCCTCAGCTCCAGCCTTCCTGCCCCAGTTTCACTGAATGAATACCAAATCTGCATTTCTAAAAGCTGGTTGCTGCTTGGGGGAAGGAGACTGGGGGTTGGTTTCTACCTAAGATTTTTCTCCGTTATTCCTTTGGGGAAATATAATATTCTGCCTTTTTTAATATCCCCCATAATATTTCTTTCTCTAGGAGGGTGAGTGGGTACTGACTTTCAACACTAGCACAGGCTTTTATAAATCAACCCTGATTTGATCTGAACTGAAACTGAACTTGCACAGAAGACATGATCTAATTCAAGCTTGAGCTTCAAGATTTGAAATCAGTCAGGCTTGATTTGACATGATTTGAGATTCAATGGGGGGAATTCTGTCTGTAGATTATAAAGAGAAAACATCAAAATACTTGCAACTACTTCATTTTTTGGCAGAGTGGGATGAGAACAGCAGAGACTATTTAGAGCAGGCATGTCAAACTGCCAGCCCATGGGCCAGATGCCTCATGCCGAAACCGCACCTACCCCATTGCCGGCAATGGGGGAAAAGTCCCGATATGTTGTGCGACGTCACATGATGTTGCAAGTTTGATGTGCCTGATTTAGAGGACACTAACCCAGTCAAGTTTCAACTGGATATTTTCGAGGGTGTTACCAGAATAAATAAATAAACATTTCCCCTGCATATTTTTAAGATAGAGCAGTATGAGGACTTTCCTCTCTGACAAAACTTAACATTAATTAGTTGCCAGAAGCAGCAGGTCAGGCTGCCACAGTGAGATCCACTGCCACAAAGATTGGCAGATGTCAGTGAAAGAGCCTGGCACAGAAAAAGTGGTATTCATAATCTTGGCATCACCTTAATTTTGAGGGGTTAGCAAAGCACCTATTAACTGATTGTTAAATTTACTCTAAACATGTAGTTTATCACTAATCTTTGACTCCAAAGTGTATAGTTGAATTCAGATTCAGTATATTGTGTCTAGACCTTAAGCCAACTGTGACGGGTCCAGTTTCTTTTGTGGATATTAATTTAAAACATCCCCCTTTTAAACTAGTGATTATTTTGGAAACAAGGGAATAAAAATAATGTGTTTGATATATACATTTATATTTATATAACCAGGAATGACAAATGGAGTTACTTAAGAGTAGTTTCCTTAATTGTTCTTCACCTATAGACAGAATCTTGCCAGACTAAAACAACTATCTGCATAACTGTAGATATACTCTGTGAACTGCTAGGAAGGGACCGCCTTTGCACTCTTCCTGTCTACCTAACTTTCCAAACTCTGCTGCCTCTTTCCCCTCTGGGCGGCAGTCTCTCCCTCTTGAGACTCCAGACTACATTCTACCACACTATTCATCTCATTCAAAGGACATCAGCCTTGAAGGTGGCTGTAGCATGGAATTTCTTTCAGAACCCTTGGTTTTGCTTTAGTACTCATTTTTGTTTCTTAATAATAACAGGAATGTATTTATTTAAATATTCAGCAGCAACAGAATTAAAATGAACATCTTGTCTTTTTCTGGAAGGATTGCAAAGTCTGTAGAAACAGGCTACATTTATAAATTTGTTTTGTGCAAAATTGATGTAGATTTCCAGAGCTATTATATACTACATTTTAACTAATTGGAGAGAACTTCTTCCAGTTTATATTCTTCTTATAGCTGAAAATACAGCATTAGCCCAATGCATGTTTCCAATGTAATTCCTCTCTACAACAGTTTATTTTTTAAAAAATTGAATAAAGAAAACTCAATGCATTTTTAGCCATTCACACTTATTTACAACTCAAATCTACTGTATTTAGTTGGACTTATTCCACAAACACCTTATGTATCAACCCTGTCTGATAACCATTTGACTCACTGCTCAGCATTTGAAAATATATTAGCGTAGATGCTATAGACACACATCATTGTGCTGTTCAAAGAGATAACAACAGACACAGTAAAAGAGGCAATAGGAAAGGAAGAAGTGGAAGTATTTCTTTTTCCTTGAAATATTAAAGAGACGAGGCCAATATCTTTGCAGCCTGATGCCGCTTATCTGTGTGGCTGAAGTATTTGTTCTCTTGCAGCCTATGCCTAAAATTCTTGCAACAACAATTGGATCAATTGGGGATTGGCAGACTTCCAGTGGTACAGAATTTCTTTCTTGGCTGTTCCATTCCAAACTACAGTCTTTTGCAAATTATAATTTGCCCAGACTGTTGGTAGGCAGCCAAAGACAGCATCCATAAATGAAAACTCATAGATCATCCTAATGTTCAAGATGAAGCTCAGAGATGTTTCTTTCTGAGAAGAATGGTACATTTTACAACTTCATAATCTATCAACATTTGTAACCCAAACTGCATGATGGTTTCTATCAGGAGTTCCCCAATAAAACTTTGATTTCTGAATTCTGAGGACATCCAGTTTGTTTGTTTGTTTGTTTGCTTGTTTGTTTGTTTATCAAATTTATTGGCCACTCATCTTATCCTAGAGTAACTCTGGGTGGCTTACAAGGCCAATACACTGCCTTTATTATTTTATCCTATAATCAGGTGAATATGTCTATATGTGCACTGAAGGAACATTCTCTACCTTAAAGCATTGACTGGCAGCTTTATACCATATCTTTCTAATATCTGTACTTCTAAAATACAAAATTGTGTAGTAGATCACTTTTAAAATAATTGTGGAATATTAGAAAAATATGCAGAGCAGCCAAATACTAGGAAAATAATGGGAATCAATAGAATATACTGAGATACTTTTGGTCTTCACTTGAATTTTTTTGTTGGCTGCGTGCATGGTTACTAAAATTTTTGACCAAAATGGAGACAGTCATTAGAATAGAGGTTGGTAGCATGGTAAACATAAGAGTTAGGGTGGCCATTATTCCCCATTTTTCTAAAAAAAAACAAAACAAAACCTTGTATCATGCAAAATCTGATGTAATTTATTTTGTGCAATAACACAAAGTAGAGGGAGTCAAGCTATTCTCCAAAGCGCGTGAAGGCAGGACAAGAAGCAATGGATGAAAACTAATAAAGGAGAAAAGCAACCTAGAAGTAAGGAGAAATTTCCTGACAGTTAGAACAATTAATCAGTGGAACGACTTGTCTCCAAAAATTGTAGATGCTCCAACAATGTAAGTTTTAAAGAAGCGATTGGACAACCATTTGTCTGAAATGGTATAGGGTTTCCTGCCTGAGCATGGGGTTGGACCAGAAGATCTCCAAGGTCCCTTTTAACTCTGTTATTCTGTTCTGTTCTGTTCTGTTGTTGTTTTTTTCTTTTGCTGTGAACTTGTAAAATTTCAATCATGGAAAGAAAAGCAAGTTCAAATTCCTATTGAAAAACTATATTTGCACAATACAGAAGTTCCTTTATCTTAATAAAGTCTTAAAAACTCCATCCTTATTACCTAAGAAGGAAATTCTGGTCAAAACAAGAAAAAAACGAGACATCAATCGTTTGCATTCTTGTCTGATGCTTTCAGACATGTTGGGAATGAAAGATATTGTCTAGTCTGTAAAACCTTCTCAAATGCACCTCACTAGCTATGCATTTCTAAAATTTAAACTTTCTATTTTCATAAACACCCCTTGGAGTGCTACGTATGTATGTATGTTCAATTTCTAAGCACCTCTTCTAAGAAAAGAGCTATATCCCCTCCTTGGTTTAAAAAGGTTTTGACTTGAGATCAGGGTCAAGGAGACAGCTGAGAGAAGTGCAAAAAAGGAGATCACTTGGGAAAATGCCAAGGTGGAACGCATTTATAAAATGAGATGGACTGTAATATAACTTTCAATTTTTCTCTCTGTCTCTGAGAGCCTACAAAAAGGAAAGATAGACTTTATGCTTCCTAGTGGTCAATATAAGTAAAAACATCTGGAAGAGTGACAAAGATTGCTGGAAGATGGAGAGAAAATGAAGGCTAAGATCACCACATGTCTTCGTTGAGTTATTTTCCAGAAGAAGCCACATGTATAAGGGAAATGTGATAAAAGCTAATCTCTACAAATGGAGGGAGGGAAGGGTTTTGAATTGTAGACAAGGAAAGTAGAGAATAAGTACTGCTTCAGCAGGCAAGAACTATAGAGAGATAAAGCTAAGCATCTCTGAGAAAAGACAATGAGCCATTGAGTGGCTTTAGAAATTTAAATTACAAATAAATAAGCAAGTAAATACCAAACCACAACCCATTCTTTAGAGAATCATCGGGAGAACCGAAAATGAATCTAAACCTTTGATTGAAGGTTGCAGTCTATGCAAATCAGAAGTAGTTATGGCAAATTAGGGGTATGAATTATTGCTTTTTGTTATTTATATTGGGTAATTCTTTTTGTAAGCTGCCCAGAGTCATTGAGAGTGAGTTGGACAGCCATATAAATGTTCAAAAATAAATAAATAAATGTAGTTGGAGAAGCAAACTAAGCAAAATTCCTCCTCTCTCAGATAAAGTTCTAGGCCAGGATCTGTATTTTGGTAACTTTGTTTTTAGGCATACTAATCTGATTCATGGATTCTGATATTTTTATTGCATCTGCTAATTGTTCCAAAATGTTCCTGCATATGTCTGTGTTTGTATGTGTGTGTGTATTCACATATGTGGGGGGAGGGGAAGAGAGGGGGAGGGAGACGGAGAGGGAGAGAGAATCTTAGAATCTTAGAAGTTTATGTATTTGTGAAAAATTTGTTCTGTATGTTTGTTCCAACTGTTCCAAGTTCCAATCTATTGGAACTTTGGATTCCATTTGGTCTGTGACAAGTCTTCTCATTATATTTTAAGGGAGACTGGAAGATGAAACACTGTTTGTGATCTTTACCAATACTAAATGCTTCATTTCACCATTATTAATAGTCTGGGCATTTGACTAAGCTGAAACAAAATTTTACTTTTCCTTCTCTTCATTTTTTTAATAAAACAAATGTTGTAATCGATTGTTGCCGGATGCCAAAGAAAAAGAAGGGTAAGGACTATCTAATTCAAAATTATATTTTCAGGCATGCAGCTTGGCGTGAATGAGGCAGCAGATAACCTTATGAAATAATAAATTATTGGAATTAGGTCATGACTTGAGATTTGGATGGTATGGCTTCTTACAGTGTGATAAAGTTCAGTTCTTGATTAGGGGCATTGTTTCTTCCTTGATTGTTCCTGTTTATCTGTTGCTTGTTCCTGCTTATCTAGGTGTTAGTCAATAAGGTGTGTGATGGGGAAGAATATCTTTATTTATTTATTTATTTATTTATTGTATTTCTACCCCGCCCTTCTCCCTGCGGACTCAGGGCGGCTTACAACCATTTAAAAACAAATACTTGAATACAGAAATACAAAATTTAAAATATTAATTAAAATGAAATATTATTCTAAGGCCGAAAATTCAAAAAA
>NW_015386376.1:677685-679870 GCF_001527695.2 Protobothrops mucrosquamatus | reverse complement strand
CTGGCCTTGGGCTCAGAGAGGCATCCCCCATGCCCCCCCTGGCCATCCCCGAACCCCCTAAAAATTTGACAAAACACCCCTCTAAAAAGTCTCTTAATTTTCCTTTCTTTAATTCCCTTCTTGCTGCATACCACCTCTCGGGGTTCCACACCCCTTCATCGAGGCAGGCCCTTGGGATTGTACTGGGCCATGCCTGCGCAAGGGGGGAATCGCGCAGAGCCAGCAGTTCCGTCCTGGGGTACATTCCGATCGTCAACGAGAGATCCAACAGCAGAAGGGGGGGGGGAAAAGTCCTCATGATAGTCAGTCTAGTTCAGGGACCTGAGGTAGATGAAAAAACTAGCAGCAACAGTTATCGTTGTCCTTATGGGGCACGTTATGGGGTCTGTTTGCCTCTTTCCTTGACCTTTGATTGTTGCATTATAGATGGAACTTATCTCAAATTCTCTATTAATTGATGAATTGTCAGAGTGTCATTTCTTGAGGAATTTTCTTCCATTTTTTGATCTGGCTTGATGTAAGATATCCATAGTTTCCCAACTGTGGTTGACCTTCTCAATGTATTGGGGAATTAAGGAGTTTTCATTATATCTTCTGACTGCCACTCAATGTTTCTTGATGTATTCTCTCAACTTTTTCCCTGTTAGCCCCACATAAAGTCACAATCCTATTATAAGTTGTAAAAAACTTACCTGTGTCTTTTGCTAATGAATCTTTGAGTTTGCTCAAAATGCTTGGGACAGATTATGTCCATGCTGATGCCACCTCTTTTTCAATTAATTGCCTGTAAAATTTTTGAGCATTTGTGTCATGTCCAATTATTCTTGGTTTTGCATTATGTGCCCAGAATATTTAAACTTTGGCTTCTTTTATTTGTGCTTCCAGTGAGCAATCATCTCTTATTTCATTTAATACTCTGTTTTTCCCTTCTTGTAATCTAAAATCTTTTCAACAATTTTCTCTAGCAGCACAATTTTTTCTTCAGACTCATTGTCCAGCTTCTTCAATTGGAAAAAAATGCCCTTGCTTTTACATGCCTTTGCAGTCAGTATGATGTCTTTGCACTTTAATATTTTGTCTGTTATAGTCAATATACCAAGTAGCAAACCTCTATTTATTTCATGGGTACAGCCACCATAAGATAACCTTTATTTTTCAGCAGTAAAAATGAATGTCCTTCCAAAATTTCTTTTCTTGTTTCAAATGATCCCTATTTTAAAAAAAGATGTTAATTTGGAGGAGTGGCAAAAGGGTATTAATAAGTTTATTTGGGCAGGCAAGAAGCCAAGAGTTAGGTTCAAGATTATGCAAGATATAAGGGAACGAGGAGGACTTAAAGTCCCCAATTTAAAATTGTATTATGATGCGGTGGTTTTGACATGGATTAGTGATTGGTTAAATTTAACAAATAGAAATATACTTTCTCTTGAAGGATGGGATTTGTTATTTGGCTGGCAGGCATATCTAATTTATGATAAAAAGGTAGATAAAAATTTTAAGGTTCATATTTTAAGAAGTGCATTGTCCTGCATGTATCCTAATTTACAACCTAAGTGTTGGAGATGTGGAAACTTAGATGCAACCTATTTTCACATTTGGTGGACATGCAGGGAAGTAAAGGCATTTTGGATTAAGATATGGTGGAATATTCAAAATATTTTTAAGAAAAAGATAAAATTTAAACCGCAGATATTTTTGTTGGGTATTATGGAAGATTTGGATACAAAAGAAATGGACTTGATGTTGAACTTGATAACTGCTGCAAGACTACTAGTAGCTCAATATTGGAAAACGGAACGTTTGCCCACTATAGAGGAATGGTCACTTAAAATCTCAAACCTAGCAGAAATGGCCAAGATTTCCGCTTATGTGAAGGACTATTCACAAGAAAGATATATTTCGGTTTGGAGAAGATGGATAGATTATATTGAGAGTAAATATGGGACTACAAAGTTTCATTTGGTTTTTGAGTGAATCTTAGAGTATTAATGTAGTTTAGATGATGTTATAACTATTGTGTTTAATATTAGTATATTTATTTAAAAGAGAGTTAAAGGATGTTATAAATTTGTTATTTTAATAGTTGAATAATGTTAGATAGATTGTGATTATTGTATTGTTAACCCTGTGATTGGCTCTGGGAAGTGGGGGGAAGGGAGGGGGAGGGGAAGGGCGGGTTTTGGGG
>NW_015386376.1:673457-676261 GCF_001527695.2 Protobothrops mucrosquamatus | reverse complement strand
CCATACATGAAGCAAACTGACACCCACCATAAAGATGTGGCACGACCACGAACACGAAGCCAAACAACAGCAATGAAGCTCACCATCTCAAATCCCCCTGCAACTCAAACTAACCTGAGCACAACAAAGCCCCCACCCAAACAGAACACTCCCCCAGCCAATCAGAGCACAGTGAACCCCCCAGCCAATCAGAGCACAGCGAACCCCCCAGCCAATCAGAGCACAGCCAGGCTCCTTAACCAATCAGAACACACCTCCACCCAATCAGAACACAGCCAAGCTCCCACCCAATCAGCTGCAACCCTACTGGCAGTTAAAAGGAAGAAACAGCTGCGATCACACACCACTCTTAGAAGCACGAAGCTGAAGACACCAGCCTGAAGATGACGAATGTGACTTCGTCGAAACGTCGCCAAGGTACTTTTAATTCTACGCGGGAGAAAACCCGAATAACTAAAGACCTACACACACACACACACACACACACACACATATATATATATATATATATATATATATATATATATATATATATATATATATATATCACTGTCCATTTTGAATATATAGTGGAAATTCAAACATCTCTTAAATGTTTGAATTTCGGAAGAAAAATATCTGTAATGCTTCAGAATTTAATGCCTTCTTCACCTATTTGCATTGAGTTAGTTCTGCCTATTGAGAAAATCTTGGGTTTTTTAAAATTGAGAATCAGACCAACTTTAGCTTAATCTTCTTTAGCATCTACAAAAGATTCCCTAACTTTTCCTCCCTTTTAGCCAATGAAGTTGTATCATCACGTTATCTGATGTCATTGATGCTTTCCCCAAAATTATTCATAAGAGGATTTAATAAGATATAGATAATCCATCAACTTTCCAATGTCTTGTGCCTTCCACATGGGTTGTAACTGCAATTGCCAGCAATTCACAAAATTTTTAGACGGCATCACATAAGGGATAGATGATCTGAATAGTAGCTGTTATCTCAATTGTACAAAGTATGGGGGTTAGTAAGAGGGACAAATGTGATATTTTTTTGGAGAGAAAAAAAGAGCATATCCTTCACATTTAACATTTACCAATTTCAAAACTGTCAGCTTCAAAGATCTGGAAGAATCCAAATCTACAGACTTCAAACTCAGGAAGCCACATATAATATCTTTGAGAAAGTTGGAACTGCAGTGGAAGGGGAACTTTGTGGTGTGGTTTATTTGTTCTCGAGGACAGGACTTTTTGTGAGGCATGATTCTGGAAATTTTGAACATATTCAGAATTGTTCTTTTTTATAATATGTGAAGTTTATTTTAGGGATTGCAGTACTTTTTCCCTGCCTTCCCATCAGAATGGTGGGCGATTCTATTTTTTATTTCCAGCAGTCATGATCAGGGGGATTCCTGAGACTATTTGTAAGCATTTTTTTTTCTCGTACAGCAAAGTTTTGCTCTCTCTCTCTCTCTCTCTCTATCATTATATAGTCTTAATCTTAAATGTAAAAAAAATGATGTGGTTATCAAAAAGGAACACGATAAGCACAATAAAAAAAGAAAAATTCTCATGAAATAGCAAACATTACAAATATAATGAACCCACTGCTCCCAAGACTGAACATAAAAAAGAAATGAAGAGCTGGGCGGGGGGGGGGAAACACATATAATCAAGAGGAAAATTTACATCTACCTTTCTCACCCAAAACTGCAATTAAAGTATATGATATCCTACAGTTCTTTTGCCAGTTTCCTATCAGGAAGGCATCTAAAGCTATTTTATCCTGAGAGATGAAAAGAAGAGATTGAAGCCAAGAAGGCCTCAAGACATCTAACAATCTGAAAGAACAATCTTTTTGATTAAGTTTATTTTTACCCCACTTTTTCAGTCTGGATATGATATTTATATTTCTCACTGAGTCGCCAGCTTTAATGTATATTATTTAATGTCTTGACTGTGTTTGAAAGTTTGTCAGACATCCTCTGGGAGACATCAAAGCACGATTCTATTTTAAAATTTATGATTGCCCTCTCGCAAGATCACAGTCCTTGAAAGAGAGGCCTCTTTATCCGTTTTTAACTTGTTCATTTCAGCCCTCCTAATCAAGGAATATAAAGGCCAGATCAAAACGTAGAGAGGGGTTCGGACATCCTTGTCCAACTGGTGCTCCCCAGGTGTGTTAGAACTCCAGATGCTGTCTAGGAGTTCTGAGTACTGCTGTAGATAGAGAAAACTGGCTTTCGGATTGCTCTGTTTAATACAGGGGTAGTCAACCTTGGCTCTTTTATGACTCGTGGACTTCAACTCCCAGAATTCCTGAGCCAGCTAAGCTAAGCTGGCTCAGGAATTCTGGGAATTGAAGTCCACGAGTCATAAAAGAGCCAAGGTTGACTACCCCTGGTTTAATACCTCACTGTAATGAGTAATCTAATTGACACTGAAACTCAACTCTACAAGAGCTACATTTTACTGAGATAAACTATAAGAGTAAAATTTTGCAAATCTCATTGTGTTATACCTCCCTTCTTTCTTATAATGCATTTTTTCTGATGCATTTCCAGATATTGTCTGGTTTCCCAGGGCTTAAAGAATGTTTTAACCCTATGGGCCTAGGTAATTGTTAGATCGCGCAGGCAGTAAGACACGAGTCGAGTGACAGTCAGCTCTCGGTTTATTGGCAAGGCATAAAGTAAATCCGGACTCGCATCTGGGCCAGGGGAGCCCTCTTTTATGGGATTCCCCTGGCTTGTAATCACACAATTCCATTGGCTGGTAAGACCCCGTTGCTAGTTAGCCAACCAGCAACGGGCATGAAAC
>NW_015386376.1:665783-670219 GCF_001527695.2 Protobothrops mucrosquamatus | reverse complement strand
GCTTGTAATCACACAATTCCATTGGCTGGTAAGACCCCGTTGCTAGTTAGCCAACCAGCAACGGGCATGAAACTGTATGCAGATGGAGAAGGGCAATCACCCTTAATGGGTGATCAATGGAGAAGGGCAATCACCCTTAATGGGTGATCAGGATGCGCATAGGGGATTAAGGGGGGGGAATACAAAAGAACACAACAGTAATGGTTCTTGCAAATTTCTGACAAGGTCACCTCCCTTATTCTTAAATGTTGTGTTCCCAGGACCCCTGCCCATTTTTTAAAATTATGGAGGATCCTAAAAGAAATTGTATTAGTATGGATTATAGCTATCAATATTTACCATATTAAAAATTAACAAATGTAGCATATAATATGTATTTATTGAACAATGTTAAATAACAATATTAAATCCATTAGATAGAAATATAAATATTTTTCATGAGACACCCTATATTTTTTAAGAAATGAAAAATTGAGAAAAGGGACATTTTTTTTAAAAAAAATGGCAAATATCTTTAATATGTGCTGAATAATTTGCATTTGGCGTACCACTGAGAGTGTCACTGGGGATCCTCAAAGGTCCTCAGCTCACACTTTAAGAAATACTGCTCTGTGGGATGGACCATCAATATAAACTGCCCTTGGATGCAGTATTTTTGGTCCTACAAGCTTTGGGATAGTCTTCCCCCTGCTACAGCTTGTGGGTTACTGCTTGGCTGAGGGCTCTGTGCAGCAGCAGCATCTCTCTTATGAAATAATCTGGCTAGCCAAAGCCTTCAGCCCCCTAAAGATCAGGACGTTTTGCTTATGGAATCTCCTGTTGAAAAACATGAAGATGGCTGTTGTGTCCTGGGCCTGTTGAGGAAACTCAGCAGGCCCAGAAAGGTTGCAAATGGTCCCGGGCATTGTAAAAGCTGCCCGGGACCAGACAGAGCGGCGCCAGCCTTGAGCGCATGCGCAAGGCGCGAAAATGCTGCGTTCCTATTGGTTAGCACTATCTGGGTTCCTTACCCTATAAAAGGCCTGCGAGCCTTTTGCTCTTTGCTTGGAGTTGGAGAAGGAGAATAAAGAGCTATTGTTTTCCACCATGCGTCTTCGTCAATTGCTTGCGAACCGAAAACTCAACAATGGCTGCTAACTCAAATTAGCCTGAAAAAAGGAATACACAAAGAAGAACGAATTCCATAGTAACTAGAATCCGTGATGGCCATATAAGTCTTCCATGTTCCAGCTACTGACAGAGAGGCAAAAGGGGCAATAGAAAGGAAGGATGAGGTTGCAAGATTCTGTTAATGTAGCCTTACAATAAGATAGAATTAACTCATTGGGTTGTGTTCCTGTCTGGTATACTTAGGAAGACTGACATCAATCTTCAACCTTGAAAATATAAATCTCCTGCCATGTCTTTTATACCCTGAGAACCTAGGTCAGGGGTAGGCAACCTTGGCTCTTTTATGACTCATGGACTTCAACTCCCAGAATTCCTGAGCCAGCTGTGCTTTTTCCAAAAGGCAACTGGACTT
This sequence comes from Protobothrops mucrosquamatus, assembly GCF_001527695.2. Taxonomy (NCBI): domain Eukaryota; kingdom Metazoa; phylum Chordata; class Lepidosauria; order Squamata; family Viperidae; genus Protobothrops; species Protobothrops mucrosquamatus. The sequence continues at coordinate 668,697 of NW_015386376.1, read as the reverse complement.
TCTTGGGTTTTTCTTTGAAAATGTTTCACTTCTCATCCAAAAAGCTTCTTTAGTTCTCCTTTTGGATGAGAAGCAAAATGTTTTGAAAGAAAAAAAATAAGAAAGTCCAGTTGCCTTTTGGAAAAAGCACATTTGAGACAACCACAACATGGGTCATTGAGAATCTCCTTAGGCTCTCAGTGAAGTTTAAATGTCTTCTTTATTAAGTCTGGGAAAACCCCACTTGGTGTCTCATTACATGGGCCAAAAGATGACTAAAAAGGAAAATGATGAGTCCTTTCCAGAATAAGAACGCATCTAGATGGACTTTTGTGGCCATTTTTATATTTATCTAAAGCCCACACTCAGCACAGGGCAACAACTATGTGCTCTGTCCACAGCCAGCATCTAATATTCAAAGATATAGCACCACTGAACATAGAGGCTTCATTTATCCATTGTCAGACCTCTCTAGCAGCAATTTGGATGGAAATGATTTATGCAGGCAATAAGTCTCTCTGAGCTCAGGTTAGAAATTTATTTAAAAAGTAGGTTAAAGTTAACATCATGGGTGTTCTGGCAAGTACTCTGCTTTCGAATGAGAAATCTATAGAAAAGCAGATCAAAACAAATGTTCTTTCTCAGTTAAGGGAAAAGAGAAAGGTGCACCTGGAGATCATTTACAAAATGGCTACTCGTTTCTTTATCAATGTGAGAAGCAGGATTCACATTGATTGTGTCTAATTGCAGTTTTTAAACCTGTTATCCAAAAGACCCTGTTAATAGAGTAAGCCATGATCATTTGCTTGAAATATTGAATTCATACTATGTTTCCTCACTTGTTGCTTCTGTCCTGAGTGTTTATTACAGGCTTGTCCACATGTCCTGCTTGCCATAGCACATACTCCCCACTAAGACATTGTAGAAGAAATGTCCCATGACAAACCATTTCGTGCATTGCTGTAATGGTATGTGGGGATGATCTTGGAGGCAGGAGGGAGATCTGCAGACTGGACAACTGGCATGTAAAAGATATTTCAGCACAGAGAAGAAGGGAGGGTGCATTTCAGAAGGGACCCTCCCTAGTTTTTCAGAGCATAAAAAGAAAGGAGGGGAGAAATATTTCCAGGCTTGCAAGATTCTATTTATATAACCATACAGTAAAGATAGAGCTAGTATTCCTAGTTATGCTTCTTGCCTGGACTACCTCACAAGGCTAACAGTTGCTGTGGTAAACTGAAATTGGCTTTAGGTGTTCAGGTAGAAAAATGGTATTTTCCTTTTTTTATATTTGCATAATCAAGGCATCTATTAAAGTATTTTTCACAACCATTGCATCTAGCAGTTTGAACTAGATTTAAAATGAATTTAGTCCTGAGTCAATCATTAGGATTGAGCAATGATTAGAGTGCAGTACTGCAGGCTACTTCTGCTGACTGCCGTCTGCCAGCAGTTCAGCCATTCGATTCTCACTGGCTCAAGGTTGACTTAGTAAAATGAAGACCCAGATTGTTGTGGGCTGTAAAGCACTGTGAAGCGGTATATAAGTCTAATATAAATATAGCTATTGCTATATAAATAGCTATTGCTATTGTCAGGCGGCTTCTTCAATTATTAGGGGGAAAGACTCTCATGCAGAGGTGGGTCCCTCCTGCCTGCAGAAGGTTTTGGATCCAGCTCAATGTTGAGCAAGGAAAGCAGCATTCTTTCATTACTCTCACTCTGAAGTCTGATCTGTAGACTTAGGACATTCTCCAGAAAGGGGGAGAAGCATGGAGACTGCAAAAATGAGAATGAGCATTGAGTTGAATAGAAGGAGTATTGGGGGGGGGATGAACTTGTACTAAGACACATTATTGCCAAGAGCATAAAAACCTTGGATCCAAACCATGCTTACTGTAAGTAAATAATTGAATAATGGGTCCACTTTAAAATGTAAACTAAATTTGTGTTGTTATGATTAAAGGAACATTTTCTTCAAATCCCTAAGGCACATTTTACCTATATGCTGTCCTCCTGACAGAATTCTGGGAGTTGCAGTCCGAACTAGAATTGTAAAATTCATCATAAAGAAAGTGTAAGGTTGGGGGGGGGGGGCATTGGGAAGAATTTTTTTCTAAAAAAGAAGAGATAATAGCATTTATAGCTTTAAAGTAACTTTTTATTGCATACATTAAATGAAATAAAATTTGATTTACTTATAAAGTATGCTTGGTTTTTAAAATCAAAAAAATATAATTTGTTCAAGGAATATTCATGAATTTGACTGAACTTAAAAAGTTATTAATTTGGATGCAAAAGCTAAAATCTGCTGAACTCTATTTTTGCTTGTCTAGGATAATCAGATGGGGGAAAAGTTAACAATGAAAGTAGAAGGTTCCTTCCATTTTATAATAAAACAAAGGAAATATGCTGGAGACATGTTAGCAATTAATCATGGATTCAACATAAGCATTATATATCAGGGTAATAGGGAGAGATTCAACATCTGGAAGACAGATGAGATTAAACCATTTAAAGGGGATGTTGTTTTTAAAGAAATCGAGAATCCTAATTCACAATGGAATGTGCAGTTGTGTATAAGGAACTCTAAGTAATGGTGGCAGCAGAATTTTATAGGAGATCAAGAGAGGTTTATACTACTTACTAATTATAAACCACCCAGAAACATATGGGAGTTGGGAGGCCTATAAACTAAATGAATAAATACTGACCCTTTACATTGGCTTTGATATTTAGTTGCTAACAGTTAAATGAATTATTTTTCCAAGTTGTTATTAGAGAAGGTGAATTCCTGAAGGGCAGGTGCACATAGCAGGCCATTGCATTGCCCAGAGTATCTGAACTCTAGATTAAACTAAAGCAAGGCTTGAACAGGCTGTTTTGCCTTTAGGGAATACTAGGACATAATGTACATGGGCATTTCACTTATATT